>NC_053022.1:381559793-381575306 GCF_003073215.2 Triticum urartu | reverse complement strand
TCGCGTGTTGGCAAAAGGATGAACAAAGCTCACGTAAAAAAAATAGAGTGGAAGAACATAGATTCCGGACGACCGAGAAGGAGCAAGGAACCTCGTGGTGGAGCGTCTGCACTCATAATATTTAATATTATTTAGCGATATAAAATTAACCAATCATCTCCACAGTGGAATGGAAGAGTACGAAACACGGCAGCCCAGTGTAGTATCATACTAGTACATGGCTAACCCACACTATCACCATATTTCTTGGCTTTCATGCGACACCTATCTCTAGTAATCCTGCATCCTGTATCGCTTCTCCCTCCTCGTCTCTATCAAAGTGCGGCGGGCTGGCGTTTCTGCCGTCTATTAAGGTCGGTTAACTATCACATGTTAGCGACATGCCAAGAGCATTCTAAAAAAATTCCTTTCACATTCCGTTTTCAAAAAGAAAAAAATCCTTTCACGTACGAATTTGCCTGTATGCTTTGAGTAACTTGCATGTCCTATACTGCTCCTGTTTGATACTCTAACTTAGCTAGAGGTTAGACTAACTCATGACTAACCCTGAACTAACTGTAGCCAAAGAGGTGTTTGGGTGACAGGGTAAGATTGACAATAAATGCACTTCATGGAGGGAGAAAAGTGATTTTTCAGTGGTCCCAATGAGAACTATCTCCAGTTAGCACCTCTTGGGTGGGATAGTTTTTTTTGGTGGGTTCGGTGCAACTTGCTCCAATTTAAACCCTCATGCTTGGATAGTTTAGGGCTATTTGAGCCCCAACTAGCTCAAACTAAATCTAACCCATGGATCCAAACAGGGCCTATGGCCAGTCTCAACGCGGAGCAGTCGCGTGCACCGGGAAGCGGCGCTCTCTCGGCCATCGCGCCACTTCAAAGCCGGCGCCAGTGAGAGGTCGCCTCTGCTCTGGCTGGGCATTAATGCGGCACTGACGCTCCAGGGGGACGCTGACCGTTTCACGCGAGAAGCGCGTGCTAGCAAGGGAGTATAGGTTTTGAACTGTTTCAGGTGTACTACTAGTAGTTTGCAAAACCACTCAATTATTGCACTCAGTTTGCTAAGAAATTTTGGTAAAAAACGTTACTCCACAGCCCGCTTCCCTTCTCCTTCCTCTTCCACCGTCGGCACACGTCCACGGGAAGCGACCGGTCAACCCTTATATAGGAGTGCTAGCACAAAAAGATGCATGCATGACCACTAAAATTTCCATATTAAAGTGCCGCTCCGGCGGGATTATGGCGTATGTTGTTACCTTCGGCCGGCCCATGGCTACCGGGCGACGGCGACCAGAGAAGAGGCTACTGTTTGGGTTCGCCTTCCGGCTTAAATAAATGCGCAGCATCACGTGTACCCGCGGGTGCACAAATTGTAACATACGTGTCTACTTAAGTGGGTGCCATGTAACTGGTGTGTGTGAGAGATTCTGAGAGACAGAGTGCGTGTGTGCGACTCTACTCTTCGGACATGTACTCAACCTTTTGCATCGGGATATAAATATAATGGTATTTACTTTAGCTAGTGATTTACGTGGCCATGTTAACGTGGTTGTGTCAAAAAAATGTCACTTCCTGCTCGTGATTTGCATTATATAATTACAAGCAAGATTCTTGTGCATTGCACGGAACATCAATATGCATTTTTTACAGAACACCTGTTGTGATTGACCCATGCAGGAGTAATCCCATGTTTAAAAACTAGTGATATCTCAAGAACTTTATCGAAAAACTGGTATCTCGCGAATGTCATCGAAAAAATGAAAGATGAGAGATAAGGAGAGGAGGATTGGAGCGTGGTGGTGACTGGTGGTCGGAATGGGCGGAGGCATGGGGATGGACGGCGCCGGCAGGCGGCAGCAGCCACCATGCATGCTAGATTGTTCCAGAGACTTATTCCTTTTTTAATTGCTGAGCAATGAGGTTGCGAGAGATAATGATGTGGAGAGAGGTGCCGGTATCTTTTGTAAAATTATCATAGTTTGCTTTCTATCCTCAGATATAGATCATACGGTCTGTATTACAAGATGGCAGGCACACCATCACCACCAACTTGTTTTTTATAAGGGTACAGATGATAAGTTTGCTGACTACTAAAGTAAAGTGGAGTTTGTCCATGTTATGCAAGTAAATAAAGGTGATTGTTTATCATACGGGTAAGGTTGGATGAAGGGTGGTAGGAACAAATGCTCTGCCTAGAGCATGTGTGTGTGAGATGGAGTCTTAGTGTGTGTGTGTGTGAGAGAGAGAGGAGAGAGAGATGGAGTCTTAGTTTGTGTGTGTGAGAGAGAGAGGGAGAGAGATGGGGTCTTAGTGTGTGTGGGGGGGGCGGGCATGTGTGCTTGCGTGTGTGTGTGTGTGTGTTTGTGTGTGTGTGTGAGAGAGAGATGGAGTCTTAGTGTGTGTGTTGGGGGTGCATGCGCGTGTGTGTGTGTGTCGCGGGGTCCTCTGTGGCGGATGTAATTTAAGTGTGCATGGCTTTCATCATAGAGAGGTGATGTGTATGGCAAAGGCCACCAACGATGGGGTGCGAGAGAGAAAATGCCCGTAGAGAGGGAAGAGAAGGTGTGTGCGCGTGAGAGGAGTCGATTTCGAGAGAATGTGTTTGTTCGAGAGACACCGAGGAAGACTACTATATATCGATGGTGCATGTAGGCGGGAATTAAACTAAGGGATGGTCTTATTGGTTTCGAGGATACAGGGGAAGAGTGAGAGGCGGGGGGGGGGGTAGCTAGAAGGAGATTGTTAAGTGTGAGTGTGTGTTTTACCCATCCAGGGGGACGTTATGTGCACAGAAGAGGAGAATGATTCGATGTGGCATTAGTATTCAGGGTAATTAACTACGAATGGAGACATAGAGACCTTGAACGTGCATGTGTGAGAGGTATACATGTATACGTGGGATGTGTGTGTGTGCGCGCGCATGATCAAGATAAAAGAAAGAAGACATAAGTCATAAGATAAACGACATGGGAGAGACGGATCAGTATGACAATATGCATGCATGTGAGAATGAATGGAAGAAGTCCCGACAATTGAGCATGTGTTTTTGTCTTTAAGAGATAGTGGCGTGGGCTGGAGCATGCATCTATGGCGAGCAGAGGGAGTGAGGCGCAACGATTGTGCAAAAGAGACCAACCTATAAATGCATATGTATGGAGAGACATATGTAGTGTGGGTGATAGGAAGCAAGACTCCGTGCGAGAAAGAAATGTTGACGGAGAAACTAAAGATAAATACAGAGATGGAGATGCTAGCTAGAGGGACATCCGCTAGTTTGGGTGTTGGAGATGACCGTCGGGTGGTTCAAAGGGTGAAGTTATATATGTGTGTGAGAGGGCACTTGACTGCATGTAGAGAGAAACATATGTAGTTTGCGTGATAGGAATCAAGAGTGAGGGCGAGAAAGAAGGTTGATGGAGAAACAGATAAATAGAAAGATAAAGATGCTAGCTAGTGTGCGTTAGAGATAGGAGTCGAGTGGATCAGAAGGCTGGGTTATGTGTGTGGGTGTGAGAGAGATAGAGAGAGCGTGCGTGTGAGTCACATACAGACAGATATCAGAGAGAAATGAGATCCAGAGAGACGGAGTTTTGCGTCTGCGAGAGAGAAAGATATTTCACAATGAGAGTGATAGCTAGAGAAACATACGAGGGAACGCAAGATATCTCTAGGGAGAGAGGGTGTGTGTGAGCGACATACAAGAGATCAATGGAGAAATATGAGACCTTGCGAGACAGAGTTTGTGTTTGTGTGTGAGAAAGAGATATTGATGAGGAAGAGTAATAGGTTCTCATATCTAAGGAGTGAAAGACATCTCTGTATGAGGGGTGTGCGAGTGGCATACATGGGAATAGTAGAGAGAAATGAGACCCCGGGAGACAAAGTTTTGTGTTTGTGAGAGAGAAAGAGATTCCACATGGAGAATCATAGTTAGAGACACATTGCAGGGAGCGAGATATACTTAGAGAGAGATAGATTGATGAAGGTCGAGGGAGAGAGTACCGTCAGTGTGTTATGAAGATAAAAGATCATTGTCGACATACAGGTAGCACGAGAGATACCTGAGAGACTATGAACGCGTATAGGTCCAGAGAGATAGTCCTATATAAGCATGAGTGATAGCTATATGAGACGAATATCTGGATTAAAGGGGATTCAAATATTTAAACTGGAGATCACGACATCGATAATATCATAACGCAAATTGGTGTATAAAACATGCATATTCATTTGAATTTAGGCACACGTCTAATGTTATATAGTTTATCAATATTGGTGATCCATAGATTCTTCAATTACAAACAATGCCTGGTTTATATGCAATTAATGTCTAAACGGGATTACACTATATGTTGTGTGTGTGAAACACATTATACATGTTTGAGAAGTAAAAATACCCGCATGAAACACACATTAATTGGAGACAGTTAGCGAGGAATGCATACATTGGATTTCAACATAAAGTGATTTCAAATATTTGAAAATCCAAATTGATGGATACAACCTTATGAATTTGAGACCATGCCATTTGTGAACCATATTTATGTATAAATGGTGTTGTGCTTTTGAAAGTATATACAAAAAAATGATGTATATAGAATGTAATTCCAATTGAAAATGGATCCCGCCCAAAAAAATAGAATACTAACGAGATTCGAATTGAGTTGGCACGGTAAACGTGCACTCTACAAAATTTAAATGAAGCGGGGAAAGTTGCAGTAACCGCCCGAAACCAAAATCTGCGAGATGGAAATCACTACTGCCTATCCTTGCCACGCAAAGCCTATATGCCGGATTTCTATAGGTTTTGATAGGGGTAGGTTTGTAATTTCACCCAAACGTGACGTAACCACCTCTCACCCGGATTCATACATGGTGGGTGCCAAAATACAGTGTGTCCTCGGCCGAAATCGACTCCCTCCCAGATTCATATTCATACACGCTGGGCGCCAAAAACAAACTCTGGTCGGCAAATATTCGGTGTATGCGAGATTACCGTCCTATCCCCAACCGACTAGTGTTGATGGGATGTAGTAGAAATTTGAAAGGGGGGTAAGTTTGTAAATTTCCTTGCATTTGAGACAAGCGTGCCCTGAATACATGGTTCCCCCTTCCTCTCTACCTCCCTTTTCCCCATTCGTACTCCGTGGGCGCCAAAACACCCTCTCCACCCCACCCTCCTCCGCCCGCCGCCGTCCGCCACTCCATCCACCGCCGTCCTCCTCCACCCTCCCGGAGCTGATACCCTGACGCCGCCGTCCATTACAAGAGATCGACCTCTCTCATCCACGGCTTCGGACCAGGATCCTTGCATCCCGTCCTCTCGCTTCATCCCCGCCGACGTCCACCTTGCCGGCGCCGCTGGTACGACCGTCTCATCCACCGCGCCCCGCCGCCACCGTCTACCCTCCTAGATCTGCTTCCACGCCGCTGACAGCCATCGCTATCGCAGCACCGTCAAATTCTTAGCAGATGCGTACACGGCGCCGCACCAGAGGCGGTACTCTTTCGTATCTTCTCAACTTATTTATCGCAGCAAGAAAATAGATCGCCACTGCTTTACTCTAATTTCTTGTCTTGGTTGTGAAGTTGGCTTTGTCCGGTTTGCAACTTTAGATCCGCCATGGCACGCGCAACACCATACTCGCAATGCTTATGGTTTTCCCCTTTTAGATTCCACACTAGTTAAATCACAGTAGACTAAATTTCAAAATTGGGTCAGTCGATTTTTCAGAGCTCGTCGGAGTCCGCCGGTGCAATCGTAGGGGCTCGGGTGGTTGTGGGGCCTCACCGAATGAAGAAAACTCAACGCGGGTGGGGGTTGGGGGTGGGGGTGGCGGAGGAACACAGGCGGTGGGGGCCGGTGGTCCGGCCGGCGACCCGTGCGGTGTTCTGTATGGGAAGAATCAGAAACGAGGAAGAAGAAGGGTTAGGAGACGTAGGATCTTCATCCAACCGCCTGAAATCGTCAAGAGACAGCTAGGAGCTGCATTCTTAATGCACTTTGGTTCATCATGTGTGGGTACTGTGCAACCAACATTTTATTATCCAAAATCTGATTGCTCTTCTTTACCATGTTCCTCTTCCGTTCTTCTTTAATATGTACTCTCTCCGTTCCTAAATACAAGTCTTTGTATAGATTCCACCATGGACTACATATGGAGCAAAATGAGTGAATCTACACACTAAAATGTACCTGGATACATCTGTATGTGATCCATAGTGGAAATCTCTACCAAGACTTATATTTTGGAACAGAGGGAGTATGATAGTAGTACAGTATGTTCCTTGTACTGAAGATGAGCAGGATCATTTGCAGTGTAGAGGTCTATACGGTCGGTTGTGATGGACACTTTGAGCCTCATTGATTCGTACGATCTTGTAAACATAGGAATAGGATTTGTAGTGGCCTTCCCACTTGAATCCTATAATAATAGCAAGGAAATGCGGGGAGCTGTGTCGCCTTTGAGAGTTACATTGATATTAACAGTACCGCACCTTCACTTGAAGAGAGCTGGTATCCGAAGCCTTTCTAGCCATACCGGCAATACTAGCACATATATTACAGCAAGTTCCACTTTGCTGTTTTTACTCTGATGCTTAAGGTTTTCCCGTTATATCTACACTATGATCTGTGTAGCTGCTTTGTGTCACACTAGTAGCAGTCCACTCTTGAAGCTAAACACTGCAATGACTTACAAAATTGGCACCAAGGCATTGAGTGCCATTCTGGATGCAATGAAACTCATACGCTCCCCACCTATTGATTCTTGTTCAGAATATGATCCTAATGACTATTCTAACCTCGAGGAGTCAAAGGCAGATGGCCTGTCCTGTTCACCCATCAAGGTGCCTGTTCTAATTTGGCAATGTTTTATTGATTGCGGGTATCTTGCATATGTTGTCTTGCATTTCTTCTACTTTGTTGCACCGCCATCTGCTTAGTTTACTCTTCATATATGTCGAGATGCCATGCCCATCCATTATTAATACATATTCCATCTGTCATCATACCATGTTTTTCCACTCAAATGTTGTTCTTGTGCATCAGACATCAAAAAGGAAGAGGGTGATTGCCGAACCTGAAGGAGCACCAGCAAAGTCCTTGAAAAACGTGGTGGTGCCGGAGAAATCAAACAGCACCCCACTTATATTGGATGTACAACTAGTGACACAAAACGTAGGACCGACTCTAGCAGACTGTACCCATACTTCACTAACCACACCACTAGCCCCACCACACAGGACCTGAACTCCAGCAAAAGGTATACCGATTTCATTTGCCATAGCATCAGCTGTACCACAGAAAAATCCCACTCCAGCAAAAAGTACAGCAAGTCCACCGGCCAAAGACCTATCCCAACTTCAGAGACGGCCAATTCCTGCAGATTGGAACCCCATTCCATTTATTCCCAGTTTAAAAGACAATGCTTTCAATGTTGTTAGGGACTACATGCATATATTCCCATCATGGGAAGATTATTGTGAAGAAAAACACCATTTTCACTTCTTCCTGACCAACTTACGTGTAAGTGCTATTATTCATGGCTATTATTTTCCTGTTTTCTACTGATTGAACACATCAATGATTTACATTACATTGTTGTAACTAGGCGAGGGTCAATCTGGATAGTCACGACGAGCAAAGCTTGCTTGTGCTTTTCAAGGAAGCATTGCAGCAGTATCGGTGTTACCTGAGGAAATAAACACTTTGATGGCAAGTCTATAAACGAATTCCTGGTGAAGTCTCCTGTGCTAAATTTAGAAGACATTGAATGGAAAAATCTTGTTATGCACTGGTCTCGTTCCCAGGATGAGATACTGTATATGAAATCACATGACAATTTGAACTTCTACTTTTCCGCATGTGCCTTACGGATCTTTTTTGTAGGAAATCAGCTCGAAGAAGAATTCCGGTTTGACAAGAACGACAGGATATCTCAAATATGCTGCCCGCTGCTTTGCTCTTGTTAGTACCTATTGTCATGTATCACTGTACTTGCATACATACCTGGTTTATTATGTGACAGCAGTATGCATGATAGCTTGCTTATCAATTGTTTGCTCCAAATTATCTGATATGTATGAATGGTTACATTAGTGTAGAATATATCCAAGGCCAATGTTTTTTCAGCACTGCATTGTTCTTGTAAGTACATGCTGTCCTTTATCAGTGTACTTATAATGATAGGTAGTTGTTCATGTACCATCACTCTACAGCTTATTTTCCTTTGCCCTCCATTTTCTACACATCAGATCTATATTTACTCTTACCATAAGGTTGGTACTGAAGAAGTTTAGCTGTGCATTGCTCTTGGCTATACCTTTTGCCTGTATCGCTGCACTTACATTTATATCTACTTGGTTATGTAGCATCACTCTTCATCTTATATTAAATATTCTCCATTTTTTCGTATATTATCACATCTATATTTACTCTTAACAAAATGTAGAATAAAGGCAATGCTTTTGAAGAAGATTCTGTGGTAAACTTCTTGAATTTCCCCCCCATCAACATGGACAAGGCCTTTATAGAGCCTATCTTCACCAATAATGTAAGTTTGTCCATATCAAGCCTTCAAACTTTGTTGTATATATTTAGTTTGGCATGACTGCAACAGCTGTTTATTTTTGGTGTTTGCATCAAATTGCTTGTTTAAAGTTTATTATATGTAGTTCATAAACAAAAGTTTGTCCTTTCTTAATTTAAGTTTTCAGTTGTACAACCAACTTCCTTCTTCATACCATGTAAATTAAACTATACAGAGCAAGTGATCTTATTTTGCACTGCATGTATGCTTCTGTTCTTCATCTGTAATCCAGTGGTGTGGTGAACCTACCCACTACAGCACAATGTCATATTCTGCAATGTCTTAACTATGAAAAATGTCATATCATTCTACTATTATTTAAACCATCTCTTTATTTGCCAATCTAAAATGGTATAAATTGACAGCACACTAACCATTGATACTTATGAGTTCTTGATCTGTAATCCAGTGGTGTCGTGAAGCTGCCAACTCCTTCACAATGTCATTTCCTGCCATGTCTTGACCTGAACAATACCATATTGTGTTAATGCAAATTTAAACTGTGTCACTTTATTCGTGAGTAAGAAATGTGATGAATTTTCAGCACTGATACTTTTATGTGCAAAACCTGTCATCTGTCTGCTTGTTTATCTTTCAGAGTGAGGAAGATATAAGTGTTGAACAAGCACAGTCTCATCATCTTGCTCAGCTGGTTGCGCTGCAGCTCCCCAGCAGGGCTAACCTTTCTTGAACTCTATTGAAGTGCTGTCGGTTTTGTGTATTATTTTGTCGGCGTGTTTATTTGCACTGGTGGCGATCTTTGATGCCCAATGTATGTAATCTGCTGTCTACTTGTGCTTTATTATCATAGTGGCGAACTTTGATGCCCAGTGGATGTAATATGCCGTAATTTCTTTATTGTATAGTATAGGTTTTTTCTTATTCACGATGCTGCAGTTATTTTACTATATATATATTTCCTGTCTTCGCAGTAAACCGGCCAAACCGTAAAATTATGGTACATAATCGGGTCATCATGCAATCACGGGACGGTAGCAGCCTGAAATGAACCCCGACCCATGATTGTGCGAATGAAATCATGGGCTTTTAACAGGCCGAAAAATTGTCTCGGTCCTTGTTCGACCCAATCAGATATCGGCTGCGAGCAGGCCGGATGCAAACCGGGCCGTAGTTAGGCCCAACTATATGACGGGCTTTTAACAGGCTGAAATTAATATAGGGCCGAAATGTTAAACGGGCCCTTAACAGGCCAAAACTAATATCAGTCCGAATTATTAAGTGGGCCTTTAGCAAGTGGGCCAAAAAGCATAGTGTCCAGTTGACGGGCCAAATCTGATATGGGCCATAATTAGGCCCAAAACCTCTTAAAGGGTCGGACCTGATCTGGGCCATAATTTGGCCCAGAAAGTGGTAGGCTTTTAATGGGCCGGATCTCATATGGGCCACTATTAGGCCCGGAGCATGGAAGGCCATTAATAGACTGTATCAAATATGGGCCGGCATTTGGCCCAAAACATGGCAGCCAGTTAACGGGCCGGCCTACTAGGGTCCTCAAATTCTTGTGGGCCTACAGCTGGGCCGGCCCATTAATGTTGGCGAAATCTCGTGGGCATTTGGCTGGGCCGGCCCATTATGATCCGCAAGAATTTTGTGGGCCTTTACCTAGGCTGGCCTATTATGGCACACAAAAATCTTGTGGGCCTGTACCTGGGCCGACCCATTATGGCCTGCGAAATCTTGTGAGCCTTTAGCTGGGCTAGCCCATTATGGTCCGCAAAATCTTGTGGGCCTTTAGCTAGGCCGTCCATTATGGTCCGCAAAATCTTGTGGGCCTTTAGTTGGGTCGGCCCATTTAAACTTGTTGGGCCGTGCCACGTGTTGACGTATCATAGGCGCCTTCTGTCCAGTGAGTGGATGACATATGTCTCGACGATGAGCCGACACGTGTTTCCTCTAGGCAATGATGATTTTACACGTGGAAAATCCCCATTGGTCGGGGCTGTTAACGGGTTATCGGATCCAAAACCCGACCCGATAGCTTAAAGGCGTTCCGTTACGGTGGATGCCATGTGTCGGTCACCCTTGACAAAAGCACTTCTGTGACGCACGATTTATTATCATGGAAGTGGACACTTCCGTGATGATAATTTTGGTAATGTCATGGAACACTTCTACGACAGCACAGGTATGACTATCTTGATTCTGTCATAAATTTTTCATGGATGTACATGCATGAAAAAAAAGCGACCTACTGTGACAAACACGTATCATCACGGAAGTGTATTTTTTTGTAGTGTATACTGCATTTGAACAATGTCTATTATGTTAGCATACATTTCAGTTGTTTCTTTGCCATACGTATCCGTGCTAATGATGGCATTGTTTTGTGTCTTCCTGCCTTCGTCGTGTACAAGGGTGTTGTAACACACATCTCCAACAACTCAAGATTCATAATGTCTTACCCGAGTATCAGGACCCATTGCTAGTGCGTAAAGGCATCATTAACTGCCTAGCCATCCTCCCACATCTTCTTAACCTATGGTTAGAAAATAGACAAGCTGATCATCTAATGTACTCAATATATTAAAAAAACTAACAATACAATTCAAAATCTTACATGGCTCTCGAACCATTTGGCAAATCCTGCCATAACCAGTTTGTCAAAGTTTCATGGATTTTCCGGCAATAACTCCTTTTTGTAGATGCTGCACAACATAGTGATCGCGTCAAACATCTAAATATAAGGTAGAATCTCAGGACAGTTATTCAACATATACCAAACCATTTTGTCAAAATCTTTAGGTTTGCCGTCTTGTCGACTCTTCCCTGTAACTCGAACAAAACAATCGAAAACTTTGAGCTCGGGATTGTCTTCACCCATCTCTTTGTTAAGCTGATCAGCTGTTTCAATGTATTTTGAGCAGAATGTCAACACTTCTGTAGAAATGTAGGCCTCTCCAATGGAACCCTTGGGTCTAGCTCTGTTCCTAACATAACCCTTTAAAGTGCCTAGCCGCCTTTCAATAGGGTACATCCAGCCATACTGTACTGGACCTCTAAGTAGTGCCACATCAGGTAGATGAACAGCCAAATGCACCATCACATCAAAGAAGGTTGTAGGATATAACTTCTCAAGGTCGCATAGGATAGTTGGTATCTTGTCTCTAAGGCCAACTCCAACACGCAACCCCATCATGTCCGCCCGCGGCCGTTTGGGCCAAAATAGATAGATGACACGGCCCAACGCGTGGCTGCATCCTCAAATTCGGTTTGTTTTGTGTCCGACCCGCCCCATTTCCGGCGCACTCTTGTGCCCAGTTTGCGTCCACACGGACGCCGAACGGACGGGCACCTCGCCCGCCATGGGGACTGTTGGCATTCTGGGAACGGGGGTCCCCAAACTTGCCTTCCTACGGCCCACGGCGTGGCTAAGCCAGCAGGCCGTACGGCCCATCTTCATCAACAAGGCATCCAAAGACCCTCGCGAGGGGCCAAGTCTCGCGAGGCGGATGACACAAGACCTCCTCTAGAGGGGCCTAGTCGGGCAGGCTCAGAAGGGGCAGAGATAAAAAGGCGAGGCAAACCTCACGAGGCTCTCGTGACGTGAGCCATGATGATTGACACCAGGCGGGCGCCAGCGCGCGCAGCGTCCTTGTTTACACTTTGGTGCTAAGGGGGCCAGCGCAAGCGAGGAGTACCGAGGCATCAGACAAAGGTTGCCATATTGGTGCAACAAGACCAAGACCAGAAGGACGGCAAGCGGAGGTCATCGTGGAGCCCAAGATGGCGTCACCACCAGAGTCTTTCGCAGGCGGAGACCACCTTTGGCAGGATAGCTTGTACTAGCTGTCCCCCTTCAAATTTTCCTGCCGTTGTTGGCTCCCTTCCCGCTCAATATTTGGGAAGAGGACCAGGGCCTCTATAAATAGGACTAGCCACCACCATAGGCAGGGACGGATCATTAAGATCATCCCAACCCACACAAGTTAGCCAAGCACGAGAACACCTCGCCCTCAAGAGGCTGTTCTTCCCCTTGTATCGTTCATCATCAGCCCAAGAGGCAATCCACCACCATCACACTGGAGTAGGGTATTACACCACAACAGTGGCCCAGACTAGTATAAATCTTGTGTCTTTCTGTGTTGTGAGTTCGTCGAGTTCGTCCGCGAGATCTTAGCAAGCTAGGGCGTAGATCGGGGGGAGGAAAAGACTTCGCGCGCACCCCAGTGTTCGAACCTTAAGGGTTTGCCGGAACCCCACATCCGACATTTGGCGCGCCAGGTAGGGGTGCGCCTGAGCTTCTTCTTCGCCAATCGACTTGCAGACGCTCCGCGGCCATGATGTCTGACGACCCAAGAGCTGACTCCGACTGCTGGGCAGCCTGGCCAGCCCGGTCGGCGCCACCCGCCTATGAAGACCTCAACCCCGCGCTCCAGGCCGCACGAGCGCCGTCCAATCCTGCGGGGTTCGGGCGACGCTGCCAGGCATCGTCTACCCTCACTCCACGGCAAGTGCGAGCCGCTGCCAGAGCAGCATGCCACACCGCGGCAACGGTGTCGTACTCATGGCGGGAACAGGCAAACACGCGGGTAGCACTCACTGTGGCAAGGGAGCTGCCGCGGTGCCGGCTGATGGAAAGCGGCCGAGACACACTGCTGGAACACGTTGTCGAGCTGCTGGACGCGGCGGCCTCGGGAGCCCCACCGTTCTGCCATCAGCTCCCTCCTCATGCCACTGCGGGGATTCACGGAGGACCATGCCGCCACCACCCACCGTCAGGTGCGCCAGGGGGCTTCATCAACACTAGCATGGCCGGCGGCACCGAGGGCTCTGCCGCCCCCATACCGCCCGCAATAAGCATGAGCGCAAGCGTCGCCTTCCATGGCCCAAGTGGGACGCTGCGCTATCACCCCCACGATGTCATGCTGGGTCGTGCGACATGGAGTGTGGGGCATCACGGCGAGGTGTTTGGGGTAACAGCCTCGGAAGCCTACGTGCCCCGCATGACGGACCAGGAGTACACACGGGAGGATGACCCCGGATCGTTCGTTGGAGAAGATTGGGAAGAAGGGACGTTAGGAGTCGAAGCCTTCCAGGGGCTGCCGGGGAACCACCACGACTGCGTGTGCGACGACCACTATAGGGTACCCCTAATCCCTCAGGAGCAAGCTTGCGCTAACCATGAGTCGCAGGAGGAACAAATCGCCGCCACGTCCGGTGGCCCCAGCTTGGCAGCCTCCCTGACGGCGAGAGGATCGTGCTGGGGGCAGCAAGAAAGGGGTCGGGAGCCAGGCCCCTGCCCAAAGCGTGCAAGGCCAGGGGATACCCGGAGGTTGGCCCTCTGCCGGGTAGGTTCGACGACCCTTCCCCGGCAGAGGACCTGTGGTCGCCGAGGGAACCGCTGGCGTCCCCTTTCCCTCTTTTGTGTTGTCCTGGTGACCGATTGGCACAAAGGTGGTCAGGGGCGGCGCAAGGCGGGGCCCTCGTTTGGTGATATGAAGCAAGGCCGGTTCGTGTGAAGAAGGCCCAGTGCCTGTGAAGCTCACCGCCCATGACACTCTCACGTAATAATGAGTTGGGGCTATACATGCCACGGAGTCTCAGGAGTGCCGGCCTCAAGCCCTGGGGCTCCCTCCCACGCCTAGTAGTAGCACTTAGCTCCGCACTGGTGAGAAGAATTGAAGACCAGAAGACTAGACTAGGTGCCGGACGCAGCCTTTTGCTTTGTATCTCTCTTTCTGTGGTTTTGCTTTCTGGATCTGGATTTAAGTTGAAGCCAATTTTTATCGATGCGCGCGGGGGGTGCCTTTTCTCGTTCAAGCCATTTCTTGCCTTCTGGATCTCGCTTGGTTTGGGACTCATGTCCATCACCTTTCCCGCAAACTCCTTGTGACCTGGACCGCGCGAAGCGCACGCTCGTCAAGCATGTGCCAGCACTGCGGCTGGTGCTCACCTCTTGTCGGGCCCCCTCAGATGGGGCGATAAGCTCCGCCGGATCCTCAGAAACTCGTCACTGCACGACCCAGCTCGAAGCTGATGCTGACTAAGGTAAACCACGATGGAAAACTCGCCCCCGGCTCCACGAGTTCACGAGTACACATAGCCACGTCGCATAGGAAAGTAAAAACTACAATTTGCTTACATGAGGGGCTCCCTCTCTCAAAATGCTCTTACGAGTCTTCCGAGGGCCACGCCCGAGTTTTGCATGCAGGATGAAACGACGTGAGAACATGGGATCAGCCAGAAATATCACTCGCTACATCACCCGCGGACGCGTCGCTCGCGTCGTCATCGTCTTCGTCGGTATCATCGCCGCCGTCGGTGACGCCCCCATCGCCGTTGTCGACCACGTCGCCTTCATCTGCGACGACCACCACTGCGTCATCCTCCAAGGTGAAGGCCCTGACCAACACATCCACATTGACCTCTACCCAACTCGCCAGGTCGCCCCGGACTGCCGTGTGTACGGGGGCAATGGCGGCGTCAAAATCGAAGTTGGGGTCGGCATTCAGAAGGTGGCTGAAGACACGGCAGAAAGCGCGCTCAAGCATGCCGCGACCCCTTTCCTCCACAAGCTGGCGAGCTCTGGCAGATCGAGCCTCTAGGCGCGTCACTACCTCGGTAAAGAAGGTCAGGTGGCTGGCATAGTCACTCGAGTGAGGGGCTGGAGCATTCTCGTCGCAGATGTAACCCAGGGCAGTGTTGGCCCTGTTCCGGAGGTCTTGAAGCATAGGAGCACTTCCTCCCTGTTTCGCTGTGCGACGGCCTCGACATCATCAACTCGGTTCCGGAGAGAAAGCAGCTCGACGCGGGTGGAGGCCAAGTCCGCCTACGTTGTAACCAGGGCGGCGGCCGTGGCCTCCGCGCGCGCCTCAGCCTCATCCAACCTGGGCCTGAGGGTGGCGGCCCTGCCAGCATCCTCCACACCCACGAGCTGCAGCTTCAAGTCGTACCTGCCCTCAAG
>NC_053022.1:381544597-381558686 GCF_003073215.2 Triticum urartu | reverse complement strand
TTGTATTAGCTTAAGTGTTGTGGATGAAAATCAGGGTGTGACACTTTATCACTAAGCGGTAGCGATAGTCGTAGAAGCAATAGTTAGCGAGACGACAACGACGCTATGATGGAGATCAAGGTGTCAAGCCGGTGACAATGGAGATCATGATGGTGCTTTGGAGATGGAGATCAAAGGCACAAGATGATGATGGCCATATCATGTCACATATTTTGATTGCATGTGATGTTTATCCTTTTATGCATCTTATTTTGCTTAGTACGGCGGTAGCATTATAAGATGATCCCTCACTAAATTTCAAGGTACAAGTGTTCTCACTGAGTATGCACCATTGCTATAGTTCGTCGTGCCGAGACACCACGTGATGACCGGGTGTGATAAGCTCTACGTTCACATACAACAAGTGCAAGCCAGTTTTAGACGTGCAGAATACTCGGGTTAAACTTGACGAGCCTAGCATATGCAGATATGGCCTCAGAACACTGAGATCGAAAGATCGAACGTGAATCATATAGCAGATATGATCAACATAGAGATGTTCATCATTGAAAACTACTCCATCTCACGTGATGATCGGACATGGTTTAGTTGATATGGATCACGTGATCATTTAGATGACTAGAGGGGTGTCTATCTAAGTGGGAGTTCTTAAGTAATATGATTAATTGAACTTTAATTTATCATGAACTTAGTACCTGATAGTTTTTGCATATCTATGTTGTTGTAGATCAATGGCCCGTGCTACCGTTCCCTTGAATTTTAAGGCGTTCCTAGAGAAAGCTAAGTTGAAAGATGATGGTAGCAACTACACGGACTAGGTCCATAACTTGAGGATTATCCTCATTGCTGCACAGAAGAATTACATCCTGGAAGCACCACTAGGTGCAAGACCCGCTGCAGGAGCAACTCTGGACGTTATGAACGTCTGGCAGAGCAAAGCTGATGACTACTCGATAGTTCAGTGTGCCATGCTTTACGGCTTAGAATCGGGACTTCAAAGACATTTTGAGCGTCATGGAGCATATGAGATGTTCTAGGAAGTTGAACTTAATATTTCAAGCAAATGCCCGAGTTGAGAGATATGAAGTCTCCAACAAGTTCTATAGCTGCAATATGGAGGAGAATAGTTCTGTCAGTGAACACATACTTAGAATGTCTGGGTACCATAACCACTTGACTCAACTAGGAGTTAATCTTCCTGATGATAGTGTCATTGACAGAGTTCTTCAATCACTGCCACCAAGCTATAAAGGCTTCATGATGAACTATAATATGCAAGGGATGAAAAAAAGCAATTCCCGAGCTCTTCGCAATGCTAAAGGCTGCGGAGGTAGAAATCAAGAAGGAGCATCAAGTGTTGATGGTTAACAAGACCACTAGTTTCAAGAAAAAGGGCAAAGGGAAGAAGGGGAACTTCAAGAAGAATAGCAAGCAAGTTGCTGCTCAAGGGAGGAAGCCCAAGTCTAGACCTAAGCCTGAAACTGAGTGCTTCTACTGCAAAGGGACTGGTCACTGGAAGCGGAACTGCCCCAAGTATTTGGCGGATAAGAAGGATGGCAAAATGAAAGGTATATTTGATATACATGTTATTGATTTGTACCTTACTAATGCTCGTAGTAGCGCCTAGGTATTTGATACTGGTTCTGTTGCTCATATTTGCAACTCGAAACAGGGGCTACAGATTAAATGAAGATTGGCTAAGGATGAGGTGACGATGCGCGTCGAAAATGGTTCCAAGGTTGATGTGATCATCGTCGACACACTTCCTCTACATCTACTGTCGGGATTAGTTTTAGACCTGAATAATTGTTATTTGGTGCCAGCGTTAAGCATGAACATTATATCTGGATCTTGTTCGATGCGAGATGGTTATTCATTTAAATCAGAGAATTATGGTTGTTCTATTTATATGAATAATATCTTTTATGTTCATGCACCCTTGTTGAGTGATCTATTTTTGTTGAAACTTGATCGTAGTGATACACATATTCATAATATTGAAGCCAAAAGATGCAAAGTTAATAATGATGGTGCAACTTATTTGTGGCACTGCCGTTTAGGTCATATTGGTGTAAAGCGCATGAAGAAACTCCATGCCGATGGGCTTTTGGAATCACTTGATTATGAATCACTTGATGATTGCGAACCATGCCTCATGGGCAAGATGACTAAGACTCCATTCTCCAGAACAATGGAGTGAGCCACTGACTTATTGGAAATAATACATACTAATGTATGTGGTCCGATGAGTGTTGAGGCTCGTGACGGGTATCATTATTTCTGACCTTCATAGATGATTTGAGTAGATATGGGTATATCTACTTAATGAAACATAAGTCTGAAACACTTGAAAAATTTCATAGTGAAGTGGAAAATCAAATCATCGTAACAAGAAAATAAAGTTTCTATGATATGATTGTGGAGGTGAATATTTGAGTTACGAGTTTGGTCTTCATTTGAAACAATGTGGAATAGTTTCGCAACTCACGCCACGTGGAACACCACAGCGTAATGGTGTGTCCGAACATCGTAGCCGTACTTTATTAGATATGGTGCAATCTATGATGTCTCTTACCGATTTACCGCTATCATTTTGGGGTTATGCTTTAGAGACGGCTGCATTCACGTTAAATAGGGCACCATCTAAATCCGTTGAGACGACACCATATGAATTGTGGTTTAGCAAGAAACCTAAGCTGTCGTTTCTTAAAGTTTGGGGCTGTGATGCTTATGTGAAAAAGCTTCAACCTGATAAGCTCGAACCCAAATCAGAGAAATATGTCTTGATAGGATACCCAAAGGAAACTGTTGGGTACACATTCTATCACAGATCCGAAGGCAAGATATTCGTTGCTAAGAATGGATCCTTTCTAGAAGAGTTTCTCTCGAAAGAAGTGAGTGGGAGGAAAGTAGAACTTGATGAGGTAATTGTACCTTCCCCCGAATTAGAAAACGCGACAGTGGAGTCGCAGATTGAGAGGAGGAGAAGGGTTATAACTGGTTCTGTTGCGGCGTGGGGCTGTAGTCTGTGGAGAATAACAGGAGGTGTCGAGGGGTGGAAGGATAGCCTGGCCGGCGGTGGGGTAGCGCTTCGCAGCAATGCGTGCTAAGCAGAGCCGCTAGCCACCGGAGGCCAGACCAGGCGGTCCCGGCGACGCTGGAGGAAGAAGACGAGAGATTGAAGGTGCATGCTGGCCGTTGGATATAAATCCAATGGCTGTGGATGACACAATCATTTGTTGACCAAGTTGACAACGCCCTGCGTAGGCTTCGACCTATTGGCCCACATGTCAGCCTGCAAAAATGTGGCATATATTTAACCCATGTTTTCTAGAATGTACAGTCCATTTGCTGGGCTGGGTGAACAAATAATTTCACGTCAATCAGGCCCATTTATATTTTCTAAGAAATCCCAGCCCATTTGCACTTCATTGAAATACACGTATCAGGTGGGCTCGTTATATATACTCCCTCCGTCCGGAAATACTTGTCATCAAAATGGATAAAACGGATGTATCTAGATGTATTTTAGTTTTAGATACATCCCTTTTTGTCCATTTTGATGACAAGTATTTTCGGACAGAGGGAGTATAATGTTATGTTAGAAGGAGCAATTAATATCAAAGAATAAACTAGAGAGGCACATTATATATATATATATAATTAAGAAATTAGCGAGTTATTGCTCAAAATAAAAATGAGCGTGTTATTATTAAATTGGTCCTTAAAATCTTCGCAAGCTTTTGTACGCAATCACTAGGATTTTCCTTGCCTGTGAGTCAAAAACAACCAGGATTTTCCTTGCCAACTTCCGTTAAACATTTACTTTTATAAGTTGGGATGTTTTTATAATGTATATATAAGTCTCTATAAAATATACGATAATAGTAATAATATAAATATATATATAATGTGGTTAGAAGGGAAAACATAAATTGGACACATCATTACTTTTATAAGAGACCTGCGTTTTATACCCACAATAGGCATACTAACAAGTTCACACACAAATACAACAGAAAAGGTAAACATTCATATCAAACCCAGGTTCACAGGACACGTTCATATCCATAGCCAACATTCACAATCAACAATTCAAAAGATTCATATATACACAAGCTCAGCATATCTATGCATCCAAATGATTGATAGATCACACGACAATATTCATACATAATTTACAAAAAGATTCAGATATACACATGTTCAGTATGTTTATGCATCCAAATGATTGAGATCACAACCAATATGATCCATGGACGAACTTTAATTACCTAGGGTACAGACTGGTAAATGGTGTTCAATCGGAGGTACTTCTTGCTAAAATTAGTTCTTGTATGAGTAAACTTTCGAGTACATAAGAGGCAGCATAGACAATCTGAACTTTGCTTGTAGGTTTATCCTCAAATAGTGGCCTCATGCCGAGGGAGGTTTGAGCAACTTGGCCACTACTTTCATCCAACTAGTTTACTGGCTCATCTTGGTCCTGTATCTCGCCAAAATTCTACATTGAAGACGAGAAAGGAGGCGGTTGAGAAAATGAACCACCCAAATTTTTTGTGCAGTTCAACTGAAATGGAGCATCCTTGGCGTGCAGACTGATTAAGTGCCAGATGAATATACGCGTCAACCAACTTGTCTGGAATCTTTAGACTCCATGCCATATAGTTCGCTACCATATGTGCCGATAACCAAAAGGCACAAGTTGGGACCAAAGACTGGACTGCATTTTTCTGGGCTATGCACCAAGCAATATTTTTGGCGTTCACTCTCCTAACACTTGGAGTTTGACAATTGGTTGACGCCGGTTGATACTCGAATGAATATAGGCACTTCTTGTCAACATCGATGCTTGTCTGAGTGAACTTTGGAGTACATAGCAGCAGCATAAGTACTTGTCCATCTGATCATTTTGTGCAGTTCTACTGAAATCACCCGATGTAATGATTTGCCTGCGAGTTCAGGCTCCAAATTACTCATTTATGAAATCGGCAAACAGTAGCACAATACCAAATTACCAATACATATGACAGGCACAATAATCAGGATAAAGACCAGTACCAACCTGTGTGAGGTAGCATATTAGTTACTATTTCCTTTGATTGGAAGCTGAGATATGCCAAGCGACTGACAGCAAAGGAAGAAAACATGCGGAGTTTAGCGACTGACAGGAAAGGATGGAAGCTGTCGAGGCAATGAAGCACCCAAAGTTTTTGTGCAGTTCCACCAAAATCGAGCATCCCTGTTGGCACATATATTGAGAGAGTGAGATTACTGTAATAGTGGGACTAGTTTATGAAACATACACTAACAAATAGAAGCACCCTCATTATCTTAATGGGTAAAGTTAGCAACATAGTAGTCTTGCTTAAAGAGAGGTATTAGTTTATTTAATCAGTGCCAATTAGCTTAACTCAACACTCAAAGCATTGCCATGTATCATAGGTTGCAAAACTTTAACGTGCAAAGATAAAGGAGTTTCTCATGACAGTAGAACAATACAAATAGAGATGACAGCAAACTAATATGGATGAAGGCCTTAGGCCCATACCAACCTGAGAAAAAAAGCTTATTCATGTAGTCCCATAAGAGATGATAAAGCACTCACTGGAATCACACAATAGTATATATTTTTGTGCACTTCAAATGTATGGTTGAAATCACTCTTGTTTACCAGTGCTGAGATTATATCGAAAGATTATCAAGAACTTCCAGCAGAGTTAAAGCACTGGCTGGGATACAGTTCATTGTATTGTCTTGTGTAGTTCCATTTAATGTATGATTGGCACAACATGATCCCTGTTTGCACAAGTAGGAACAAGGTGAAACCTTCATTAGCTTAGTGAGAAAGGATAGGAAGACATTAGCATATTACTCAACCAGTAGCATCAAATTCATGATGGACAATACGCAAAACATTGCCTCATTGAACCAATGGCAATAAATTGACATGCAAAACAATAGCACTATTATGTCATGACATAATAATATTCCCTCCCTGCTCCACCACATGATTCACCTCCATAGACAAACATACACACGTACATGATTCAGCATAGGGTCCTACTAAAGATTTGTTTAACTCCAACAGGAAAATTAGGCAGTAATAAATTAGTGGTACTTAAGTACTCCTAATTAATTAAGTGAGACAGCAGAAGTGGAAGGGCTCCCTGGAGGATCGTCTCACATGTAAGGTAGTCGTTGCCGGAGCCCTTGAATGGCCTCGACTGAGGCCTCTGGCTTCAGCAAGATCGCCTTGGCACTGTTTATTCTTCTTCTTCTTCTCCTCTTCATGCTCTGTTTCTCTTTCTCCTCACCAGTTGGTGAAACCAAGTACATGATTGGCCTTCTAATTCAGAATTGGTTTTGTCAGTGAGGGAGTACAAGTGTACTAGTAAAAAAGCATTATTTTCTCATGGCAGTCGGAAAATAGAGATGAACACATGCATTAAATATCATTCTTACCTAAAGGAAGGTTATGGCGCCAATATGGATGATGAGGATTGGAACACAGATCTCCCTTTGTGCAGTTCCACCAAAATGAACCAACTGTTCCATTCTGACATTCCAGTTAAACAGCACAAAAGTCACTTCTTTTAAGAAGAGTTTTGTGCAGTGCACCAAAAGGTCACAACAGCAACCAGGTGAATTGGATATCCCTGTTTGCACAAAAAGGCACAGAGGAAACAGTCAGAGTCTCAAACAATTACAGGCAAAAACATTTGGCTGAACTTGTCATGGCTTATAATAGTGGCATGGCTTCATTTTTACCAGGGACATTAGATTAAGAACAACTAAGGTTGCGTTCGGTTCACAGGTTTGGTACAGGATTTTCGTAGGAACACAATTCCTACGGTATTCTTTCCCTTCTAACCTTCGGAACACTGGAAAGGTGAATAGTGTTTCATAGGAAAGCTGGTCTGATAATACCGATTCCATAGGATTAGAAACATCCACGCGCTGCTCATTTTTTGGGCGGAAGCCCGAGGCAGGCGCTCGCTGCCATGCGTTAGATAGGTTGCTGTGCTGTGTTGCCGGAATAAAAAAATCAAACTATGTGTGGTACGTGAGGTGAGGACAAGAGTAGTCACTGTGCAGCTGAATAAACAAATAACATCTCATACTGCCAAGCATGCTACTCTAAAAAAACAAATCTGTACATTTCGTAGTCCATCCGAACACATTCTCTTGAGAGTTTCCTCCGGTTCGCTGTTCCATAGATTTATACCTACATTCCTTTCCAATTCCTCTATTTTCATCAAGACCTATGTTTTCTGCCCCTTTATTCCGAACGGAGCCTAAATATTTGGTATAAGGGCATGGGACAGTGGGTGCACCAGCAGTCCAGCACCATGTACGTAAATAGGGGCATAAAGTGGTGATTCATAGTTTGTTGCCCCGAGAAACAAACATCCAAGAAACATATCTGGGTTGGTCCCATTTTTTTTCACTCTAGCCACCTACTCCTATGTATGGATAGCAAATCTAGTCCTGGTCATACCACTGTGTACAGCGTTACCCCTATATTTCCCTTTTCGACCAAGAGACCGGTTGGATGACCAGTCTGTACTACTTTCACCCCTTTCCTTCCTGTTTGTACCAAGTCCGATGCACATACTAAATTCCCCCACCCCCACTTTATTTCTTGTTTGAACCAAGTACTCCCTCCGTCCGGAATTACTTGTCATCAAAATGGATGTGTCTAGAACTAAAATACATCTAGATACATCCATTTCAATGACAAGTATTTTCGGACGGAGGGAGTACAAGATTCGACTCCATGAAGTAGCTTTACCTCTAACAATAGAAGAAAAAAATGTGACGTTGGACCATCCGATGAGAGGGGCTGAGAGGTAGAAAATGATGCACATGCAGCGATGTAGCGAGCTGGGGAAGTAGAGCTAAGGCAGTTTCGAACGAAGATATACCTGAAGGTCGTCGGGATGTGGATAGGTGGGCGGCGGGAGGCCGGATCCGCCCACAGGCAGCGACGAAGGGATCGGAGGACCTCCCACACCGGCGCTCGGCCAGAGATAACGGTGCGGCTGGCAGTGGGTCTCCTCCCTCGCTGTCGACGACGGCCTAAACGCTGCCCCTCCTCCCCTTCACCGGCGGAGGGGGATATGTCCGGATCTGTAACCATCGGTGAGGATAGAAAGCCAGTGTTTTTTGAAGGGAGAAAGACAGTGTTACTACCCCTATCTTGTTTAAATCTGGAGAGGATGAGAGTGTGTGAATAGAGCAACCCTAGTAAGCAAGCGCGGAGGCTCCGGCCTATATATACGTAGTGAGCAACTTAGAGCAACCCTAGCAAGCAAGCAACCCCTATCTTCGTCAACTCGTACAAGACCGAGAAATTTGATTACTACAACGCCCTCTCCCTCGCGGACTGAGCTCCGGTGCCTTAACTGCACCTGCCTTTGGCTGCATGACAGGAGGGCCAACCACCTGTTGGGCCCACCTGTCATAGACGCAAAGGCAGGAGCAGTAAGTTGAAGCTTTCGCTATCCCTCCCGCACGAGGTGGACGGACATGCAGCAGTGGATTCGATACTGTAGAAGTAGGAGTAACATCATTATTGTTCGTCTTCTCGAAGAGGCGAAGAGCCAAGCGCAACCCGAACGTGGCAGTTGCGAACGCTCGCGTGGTGCGGTTCCTTGGAGTACTAGCCAGGCTCTTGCATGAGACAAAATTGCTATTGTTTAACAATTAAACTCCATTATCCATTGGTTGATACTCATTCTGCATAGGTCCACGCGCTTAGCACCGTTTCCTCCTGGGGTCACCAATGTTTATTTGCTAATTAATAGCATTGCATGCAATGAACTAGCCATTGCAAGTCATTAAAAGCATGCACACCTCTCATCTCTTATTGGTTGATATGTCAAGAAACAAGAAACAAGGTAGAAGTTAATGCACCGCGCCTAAGTGTTTTGGGACTATTTGGTTTTCGTAAGATGACTTACACACCTAGACGGAGGGAGTAGTATAGCCCTGTTGTTGGTGTCAAAACCGGCGGATCTCGGGTAGGGGGTCCCGAACTGTGCGTCTAGGCGGATGGTAACAGGAGGCAGGGGACACGAAGTTTTACCCAGGTTCGGGCCCTCTTGATGGAGGTAAAACCCTACGTCCTGCTTGATTAATATTGATGATATGGGTAGTACAAGAGTAGATCTACCACGAGATCAGAGAGGCTAAACCCTAGAAGCTAGCCTATGGTATGATTGTATGTTGTCCTACGGACTAAAACCCTCCGGTTTATATAGACACCGGAGAGGGCTAGGGTTACATAAGGTCGGTTACAAAGGAGGAGATATGCATATTCGTATTGCCTAGCTTGCCTTCCACGCCAAGTAGAGTCCCATCCGGACACGAGACGAAGTCTTCAATCTTGTATCTTCATAGTCTAATAGTCCGGCCAAAGGATATAATCTGGCTGTCCGGAGACCCCCTAATCCAGGACTCCCTCAGTAGCCCCTGAACCAGGCTTTCAATGACGATGAGTCCGACGCGCAGTATTGTCTTCGGCATTGCAAGGCAAGTTCCTCCTCCGAATACATCACGGAAGAATTTGAATACAAGGATAGTGCCCGACCCTGCAAAATAAGTTCCACATACCACCGTAGAGAGAATAATACTTCCACAAATCTAATCCACTGACACGTCTTGGCAACACGACATTATGTCATGGCCTGGTGATTATTCGAACCGTTTCCTTTAACTAGCCTCGCACATAACGCGAGGCAGTTTTTTGACACGTCTTGTCAAAGCAGAGATCGTGTTCCCCTAATTAAGGGATTCTCATCAATACGGATGTGGGTAACCCAACCGTATCTAGGACTCCTAGATCATAGGCAAGTCCCAAACGACTATGGAGAGGATGCTTGATATTCACCCTCTTTATAAAGGGACAAGGCTTTTACTCTTTCCCTCCCGTGCTCAATCGAATCCTTCCCCCGCCTCGAGTTCTAACACCCAAAGCCCAGGTCAGGTGCTTCGGACCTTCAATCATGTCCGGATCTAGCCTTCAAGGCCGGTGGATGCCCTCTTCCGTTACAGAAGAAGATATCAAGAAGTTGAGGGAGGCCAGATACCTGACCGCCGAGGTTTCGCATCTGCTGCCTGCCCGAGGGCAGGTCATCCCTACTCCTGAACCCAACGAAGACATCGTGTTCATCTCCCACTTCCTCCGAGGTCTAGGCCTCACTCTGGATCCCTTCGTTAGGGGGCTAATGTTTTATTATGGGCTAGATTTCCATGATCTAGCCCTAGACTCCTTTCTCCACATCTCATCATTTATTGTTGTATGTGAGGCTTTCCTCCGCATTACCCCTCACTTCGGCCTATGGCTCAAGACCTTTGACGTGAAGCCAAAGATGGTCGAGGGGCAGCATGTAGCGTGCGGAGGCGCATTAATAAGCAGGATCGTCGGAGCTCCATGGCCGAAGGGTTCTATTCCAGAGGTGTCCGGATTATGGCAACGGGAGTGGTTTTACATCACAGCTCCCAGAAGTGCCAAGTGGGCGGCTGCCCCTGCCTTCCGCTCAGGCCCTCTGCCACAACTAATGTCATGGATTAGCAGAGGGCTGAGCTGGGGTCCCGCCAAGGACGTGCCTGTACTGCAAAGCCGCATTCAAAATCTCTTCGAAGGAGATTTCAGTTTGATTATGGTAATGCAAGTCATGCTGGTTCGACGAATCCAGCCATGCAAACGCCGGCCTCTTCGCATGTGGGAGTTCAACCCAGAGGGACCGCGCGCTATTCAGAATTTCCTCGGCCTGGCGCACGAGGAGATGTATAGACTATTCTTTGGACCCTAGATAGAGTGTCCAGATACTACCGAGGACGTGGGCCTGAGCAGCAACCGCACCGCCGACCAAGTAAGTTATCCTCTAGCCGAACACACAATCTTTCATTTATCATGACGTTATTCTGAGAGATCGCTCTTTGACTAGGACTGGATAACAAAGGCGAAGATGATTCGGTGTTCGGCCCCCCTTCCTGAGGGTTTGGAAAATCCGGTACTGGAAAAGATGCTCGAGCTAGCACCTTGCCCGGAGCCCTTAAAGGAAGAGAAAGGGGGGAATAATGAGGGCGAAAGCGGGCCTCCACCGCTACCTATTCCGACTGAGGGAATGAGCGCCTCCGTGAGGGAGGATAACCGAGGGGAGGAATCTGACATTCTCTCACCCCGGGGAAGGAAGAGGACTACCTCTAAAGATCCGGAAACCAATGTTTCCAAGCGGGAGAAGAAATCTCCACCAGAGGGTCCTGCCTTGGAGGGTGCTCTTGCCGCACAAAGTCCGTGCGGGGATCAGCCCTCTAACGAGCTGTAAGTAATTAAAAAGTACTTTAATAGTGAAGATATATTACCTTACCTCTGAGGAAAATAACCAAAGTATTTATCTTGCAGTTCGGATCTTAGCCCTTCTTAGCAGAGCTCGTCTTCGGGGGATCTTCTTCCGGAGATGATGGAGAGCGAAACGCCTCCCCCGGACTCCTCCGCTCGAGAAGCGGGTGACCTTGAAGTGTCGTCACGGAGGGCCTCTCCGGATCCGGTGAGGCCAGAAGATAATCCTATAGTCACCCGAAGTCCCCAGCGTCCGGCTCTCGAAGAGAGCAAACAGAAGAGTCCGGCACCGTCTGGTATGCGGTCGGACGTACTGAGAGAGCTGTTGGAGCGAGCGACCATCTCAGAAGAATACCGTACATTGATGGGTACGGTGATGGAAAGGATTTCATCCGCCGGAAGCGGGTTGCATGATGCCTTTATGAGTCTACTAACGGGCTTTGAGGTACGTAAAATGATGTACATTTGTGATGGTACCGCACATTTTTAGGTGTGCCCTGTGTAGGTAGTAGCCCCTGAGACTCTGGTTGTCACTGAGAACGGCGGCAAACAGAGGATCGTAGTCCCAGGCAATAACCATACCGCTTTAATGGGCAGGTAGTGGGAGCTCCGGTGGCTAGCCGGACTCATGAGTTTGCCGAACTGAAGCGGCAACTGGATGCGGCGGATGCCGACATCGAGCTTGTTAACAAGAGGCTTGACGAGGCACAGGGTAAGTGGTATTTTCTGGTGAATGCCACATAGTAAGAGCAGCATGATGCCAATATCTTTAATATGTTGTGACTGCAGATGGAGCTGCCACCGTGGAAACCCTGTGGGCGGAGCTTGCCCGAGCCAAAGAACAAGCAAGGATTAGTAATGCGGCCGCTTTGAAGGCGGCCGAAGAGTTGAAAGCCGAGAAGGCCGCGCATTGGAAGAGCGAAGATAAGATGGCCAAGATCGCCGTAAAGTTAAAAGACACTGCCGACCGTTGCCAGTTCCTTGAAAAAGAAAACCGAGCGAAGGCAACGGACCTTGAAAAGGCCACGATGGCGAACAAAGACACCCGCTCTGCTATGAGAGCGAAGAAGGAGGAGCTGCATGAAGCCGGGGATATTGCGGCTGGGAAGCCCTTTATGCTGCGGAGGAAGTTCGGAGATCCGCGGTATGCCCCTCTGGATCGGCTGTGGACTTTGGCAGACGCATATATGGACTTGGCGGCGAGCGCTGTTGATGCGGCCAAATACTTCCGAGATCAAACAGATCGTGAAGTGGACAAGCTGTTCTGGTCGCAATTTAATGTTCCAGAGCGTCCGCTTTCGTTGACTGATCAGCTAGCCGAATGGGCCGAACTCAATAGGTTGTCCGGACTCGCCATGAGGTCTGTCGTGGATCAGCTGTGGCCGAAAAAGCCGAAGTCGAACAACTATTTTATCTTAGTGCAACAGTTCTTGGTGCGGTGCCGCGCATCAATGCGATGAAGAGGTCGGCGTGCATAGAAGGCTCAGGGATGGCCCTTGCCCGTATTAAAGCATACTGGGTGGAGATGGATGCTACCACTGTTGCAGCGCAGGGTTCGGCCATAGGCCGAGTGGTTGCCGAGCACTATTTCAAAGAGGTTCTCGAGGGTGCTCGTTTGATAGAGGCCCAGTGCTTGAAGAATATTATGTTTGAGTGACATGTATTCCCATTGTAAACACAATGTTTTTATGAAATTTATTAAGGCCGTATTTATACTTTTGCCTGAAAGTAATATGATGCCTCCTGTGCGGCCGTTTATGTATACATGTGTATAACCTGAAAGATTGCAGTCGTCGGCTTTAGCCCCCACGCATATAATGCGGAGGTGTTCGCAGAAGACGTGTGTTCACACTTAACCCAACGTCTTGGTCCTATTAAGGAGGTGATAGCACAGCGAACGAGGCAACCGGACTATAATGCTTTAACACATTCACTTAGCCATAGGAGTTTGACGGTGGGGCTACTATATAGCCCCTGGTGGCTCCGCACTCTCCCGAATTCGGGGTGCGTACATGCCTGGCTGGGAAACGGCCCTTCGTTAAGGCAGAGGAATTCTAACATTCCGATAGGTCATCGAGTGGTTGACCAGTCTCACGCTATATCATGACAGTCAGTTTTCGGCTTTCTCTACTGAGGTGCTCGTCCGGATGACCCAGGGCACAATCGCAGTAGTTCTCCTAGTGCTACCTTAGCCGATAGAGCGGAACGTAAGGTACCAAAACATAGGAGCCGGGCAAACCCAACATTTGACCAAAGACATGATTCGGAGCTGATGCATATAGGGCCAAACTCGCGACGCAGAACACTCCCTAAGGTATTCGGTCTTTATGGTATGAACTGGGCCTAATCAGTGCCATTTGTAAGAAGCCCCTGGTGTTCAGGTACGTGCATTATTCTGACGTGGCCACATGCCAAGATGCCAGCATCCTTCTCAATTGTACTGAGAATCCGAGGGATGTGTATCAACAAGAGACAGTAAAAAAGGTTGACGCAGGGTCTTAATCTAAAAAGAATCCTTGGAACGGGTCCCTGCTGCACGTCTACGCCTGTGTCTCCGTTGTGCCGTATCCTGGACGGGTGTAGCACGGTGGTCATCTGTAAAAGAGAGGAACTTAGGTGAAAAGTTGTCGTGCAAAAAGGTAGGTTTTTTGAAAAAAAATCATGTATAATTAGAGATGAGTAAAAATTGCCACTTGTCTGTGCGCGTTGAGCCCCTTGTATTTGTGATAGGGGTGTGGC
>NC_053022.1:381490036-381543597 GCF_003073215.2 Triticum urartu | reverse complement strand
ACGCTTTGTTTAGAACTGCACCAACTGACAGCTCCACCGTTTAATGTAAACACGTATCCGGTTTGCAATTTAGAATCGTCCGGATCAGTGTCAAAGCTTGCATCAACGTAACCTTTTACGACGAGCTCTTTGTCACCTCCATATACGAGAAGCATATCCTTAGTCCTTTTCAGGTATTTCAGGATGTTCTTGACCGCTGCCCAGTGATCCACTGCTGGATTACTTTGGTACCTCCCTGCTAGACTTATAGCAAGGCACACATCAGGTCTGGTACACAGCATTGCATACATGATAGATCCTATCGCTGATGCATAGGGAACATCTTTCATATTCTCTCTATCTTCTGCAGTGGTCGGGCATTGAGTCTTACTCAATTTCACACCTTGTAACACAGGCAAGAATCCTTTCTTTGCTTGATCCATTTTGAACTTCTTCAAAACTTTGTCAAGGTATGTGCTTTGTGAAAGCCCAATTAAGCGTCTTGATCTATCTCTATAGATCTTAATGCCTAATATGTAAGCAGCTTCACCGAGGTCTTTCATTGAAAAACTCTTATTCAAGTATCCCTTTATGCTATCCAGAAATTCTATATCATTTCCAATTAGTAATATGTCATCCACATATAATATCAGAAATGCTACAGAGCTCCCACTCACTTTCTTGTAAATACAGGCTTCTCCAAAAGTCTGTATAAAACCAAATACTTTGATCACACTATCAAAGCGTTTATTCCAACTCCGAGAGGCTTGAACCTATCCATAAATGGATCGCCGGAGCTTGCACACTTTGTTAGCTCCCTTTGGATCGATAAAACCTTCTGGTTGCATCATATACAACTCTTCTTCCAGAAATCCATTCAGGAATGCAGTTTTGACATCCATCTGCCAAATTTCATAATCATAAAATGTGCCAATTGCTAACATGATTCGGACAGACTTAAGCATCTCTACGGGTGAGAAGGTCTCATCGTAGTCAATCCCTTGAACTTGCCGAAAACCTTTTGCGACAAGTCGAGCTTTGTATACAGTAATATTACCGTCAGCGCCAGTCTTCTTCTTGAAGATCCATTTATTCTCAATTGCTTGCCGATCATTGGGCAAGTCAACCAAAGTCCATACTTTGTTCTCATACATGGATCCCATCTCAGATTTCATGGCTTCAAGCCATTTTGCGGAATCTGGGCTCACCATCGCTTCTTCATAGTTCATAGGTTCATCATGATCTAGTAGCATGACTTCCAGAACAGGATTACCGTACCACTCTGGCGCGGATCTCACTCTGGTTGATCTACGAGGTTCAGTAGTATCTTTTTCTGAAGTTTCATGATCATTATCATTAGCTTCCTCACTAATTGGTGTAGGTGTCACAGAAATAGGTTTCTGTGATGTACTACTTTCCAATAAGGAAGTAGGTAAAGTTACCTCGTCAAGTTCTACTTTCCTCCCACTCACTTCTTTCGAGAGAAACTCCTTCTCCAGAAAGTTTCCGAATTTAGCAACAAAAATCTTGCCTTCGGATCTGTGATAGAAGGTGTATCCAATAGTTTCCTTTGGATATCCTATGAAGACACATTTCTCCGATTTGGGTTTGAGCTTATCAGGTTGAAGCTTTTTCACATAAGCATCGCAACCCCAAACTTTCAGAAACGACAACTTTGGTTTCTTGCCAAACCACAGTTCATAAGGCGTCGTCTCAACGGATTTTGATGGTGCCCTATTTAACGTGAATGCGGCCGTCTCTAGAGCGTATCCCCAAAACGATAGCGGTAAATCAGTAAGAGACATCATAGATCGCACCATATCCAGTAAAGTACGATTACGACGTTCGGACACACCATTACGCTGTGGTGTTCCGGGTGGCGTGAGTTGCGAAACTATTCCACATTGTTTCAAATGTACACCAAACTCGTAACTCAAATATTCTCCTCCACGATCAGATCGTAGGAATTTTATTTTCTTGTTACGATGATTTTCAACTTCACTCTGAAATTCCTTGAACTTTTCAAATGTTTCAGACTTATGTTTCATTAAGTAGATATACCCATATCTGCTTAAATCATCTGTGAAGGTGAGAAAATAACGATATCCGCCACGAGCCTCAATATTCATCGGACCACATACATCTGTATGTATGATTTCCAACAAATCTGTTGCTCTCTCCATAGTACCGGAGAACGGTGTTTTGGTCATCTTGCCCATGAGGCACGGTTCGCAAGTACCAAGTGATTCATAATCAAGTGGTTCCAAAAGTCCATCAGAATGGAGTTTCTTCATGCGCTTTACACCGATATGACCTAAACGGCAGTGCCACAAATAAGTTGCACTCTCATTATCAACTCTGCATCTTTTGGCTTCAACATTATGAATATGTGTGTTACTACTATCGAGATTCAACAAGAATAGACCACTCTTCAAGGGTGCATGACCATAAAAGATATTACTCATATAAATAGAACAACCATTATTCTCTGATTTAAATGAATAACCGTCTCGCATCAAACAAGATCCAGATATAATGTTCATGCTTAATGCTGACACCAAATAACAATTATTTAGGTCTAACACTAATCCCGAAGGTAGATGTAGAGGTAGCGTGCCGACTGCGATCACATCGACTTTGGAACCGTTTCCCACGCGCATCGTCACCTCGTCCTTTTCCAGTGTTCGCTTAATCCGTAGTCCCTGTTTTGAGTTGCAAATATTAGCAACAGAACCAGTATCAAATACCCAGGTGCTACTGCGAGCATTGGTAAGGTACACATCAATAACATGTATATCACATATACCTTTGTTCACCTTGCCATCCTTCTTATCCGCCAAATACTTGGGGTAGTTCCGCTTCTAGTGACCAGTCTGCTTGCAATAGAAGCACTCAGTTTCAGGCTTAGGTCCAGGTTTGGGTTTCTTCTCTTGAGTAGCAACTTGCTTGCCGTTCTTTTTGAAGTTCCCCTTCTTCTTCCCTTTGCCCTTTTTCTTGAAACTAGTGGTCTTGTTGACCATCAACACTTGATGCTCCTTCTTGATTTCTACCTCCGCAGCTTTCAGCAACGCGAAGAGCTCGGGAATAGTCTTGTTCATCCCTTGCATATTATAGTTCATCACGAAGCTCTTGTAGCTTGGTGGCAGTGATTGAAGAATTATGTCAATGACGCAATCATCTGGAAGATTAACTCCCAATTGAATCAAGTGATTATTATACCCAGACATTTTGAGTATATGCTCACTGACAGAACTGTTCTCCTCCATCTTGCAGCTATAGAACTTATTGGAGACTTCATATCTCTCAATGCGGGCATTTGCTTGAAATATTAACTTCAACTCCTGGAACATCTCATATGCTCCATGACGTTCAAAACGTCGTTGAAGTCCCGATTCTAAGCCGTAAAGCATGGCACACTGAACTATTGAGTAGTCATCAGCTTTGCTCTGCCAGACGTACATAACATCCGGCGTTGCTCCTACAGCAGGCCTGGCACCCAGCGGTGCTTCTAGGACGTAGTTCTTCTGTGTAGCAATGAGGATAATCCTCAAGTTACGGACCCAGTCCGTGTAATTGCTACCATCATCTTTCAACTTTGCTTTCTCAAGGAACGCATTAAAATTCAACGGAACAACAGCACGAGCCATCTATCTACAATCAAACATAAACAAGCAAGATACTAATCAGGTACTAAGTTCCATGATAAATTTAAGTTCAGTTAATCAAATTAATTAAAGGACTCCCACTTAGATAGACATCCCTCTAATCTTCTAAGTGATTACGTGATCCAAATCAACTAAACCATAACCGATCATCACGTGAGATGGAGTAGTTTTCAATGGTGAACATCGTTATGTTGATCATATCTACTATATGATTCACGCTCGACCTTTCGGTCTCCGTGTTCCGAGGCCATATCTGTATATGCTTGGCTCGTCAAGTATAACCTGAGTATTCCACGTGTGCAACTGTTTTGCACCCGTTGTGTTTGAACATAGAACCTATCACACCCGATCATCACGTGGTGTCTCAGCACGAAGAACTTTTGCAACGGTGCATACTCAGGGAGAACACTTCTTGATAATTTAGTGAGAGATCATATTATAATGCTACCGTCAATCAAAGCAAGATTAGATGCATAAAAGGATAAACATCACATGCAATCAATATAAGTGATATGATATGGCCATCATCATCTTGTGCTTGTGATCTCCATCTCTGAAGCACCGTCGTGATCACCATCGTCACCGGCGTGACACCTTGATCTCCATCGTAGCATCGTTGTCATCCCGCCAAGCTTGTGCTTCTACGACTATCGCTACTGCTTAGTGATAAAAGTAAAGCAGTACATCGCGATTGCATTGCATACAATAAAACGACAACCACAAGGCTCCTGCCACTTGCCGATAACTCGGTTACAAAACATGATCATCTCATACAATAAAATTCAGCATCATGTCTTGACCATATCACATCACAACATGCCCTGCAAAAACAAGTTAGACGTCCTCTACTTTGTTATTGCAAGTTTTACGTGGCTGCTACGGGCTTAAGCAAGAACCAATCTCACCTACGCATCAAAACCACAACGATAGTTTGTCAAATAGACTCCGTTTTAACCTTCGCAAGGACCGGGCGTAGCCATACTCGGTTCAACTAAAGTTGGAGAGACAGTCGCCCGCAAGCCACCTATGTGCAAAGCACGTCGGGGGAACCGGTCTCGCATAAGGGTACGCGTAATGTTGGTCCGTGTCGTCTCGTCCAACAATGCCGCCGAACCAAAGTATGACATGCTGGTAGGCAGTATGACTTATATCGCCCACAACTTACTTGTGTTCTACTCGTGCATATAACATCAACATAAATAACCTAGGCTCGGATGCCACTGTTGGGTTTCGTAGTAATTTCAAAAAAATTCCTATGCACACGCAAGATCATGTGATGCATAGCAACGAGTGGGGAGAGTGTTGTCTACGTACCCACGCAGACTGACTGCGGAAGCGTTGACACATCGAAGAGGAAGTAGTCGTACGTCTTCACGATCCAACCGATCAAGCACCGAAACTACGGCACCTCCGAGTTCGAGCACACGTTCAGCTCGATGACGATCCCCGGACTCCGATCCAGCAAAGTGTCGGGGAAGAGTTCCATCAGCACAACGGCGTGGTGACGATCTTGATGTACCACAGCAGCAGGGCTTCGCCTAAACTCCGCTACAGTATTATCGAGGACTATGGTGGCTGGGGGCACCGCACACGGCTAAGGAATAGATCACGTGGATCAACTTGTGTGTTTCTGGGGTGCCTCTGCCTTAGTATATAAAGGAACGAGGGGGAGGCCGGCCGGCCCTTGTTGGCGCGCCTGGGAGTGAGGAATCCTTTCCTTAGTCTGGAAGTAGGATTCCTCCCTTTTCTCTTCTACAGAGGGGTGAGGCAGTGGAGAGAAGAGAAGGAATAGAGGCGGTCGCGCCCCCCTTTCTGCCTAGTCCATCTCGGTTTATGGGGTAAGGGGTCGCCGCTGCCTGCCCTAGGCGGCCCTCTCTCTTCTCCCTTATGGACCACAAGGCCCATATAGCCCCGGATTCGGTTCCGGTAACCCCTCCGGTACTCCGGTAAAAATCCGATCCACCCGGAACTTTATTCCGATGTCCAATAGTGTCCAATATATCAATTTTTATGTATCGACCATTTCGAGACTCCTCGTCATGTCCGTGCTCACATCCGGGACTCCGAACTACTCTTTCGGTACATCAAAACTCATAAACTCATAATATCGTCACGAACTCTTAAGCGTGCGGACCCTACGGGTTCGAGAACATGTAGACATGACTGAGACACGTCTCCGGTCAATAACCAATAGCGGAACCTGGATGCTCATATTGGTTCCTACATATTCTACGAAGATCTTTCTCGGTCAAACCGCATAACAACATACGTTGTTCCCTTTGTCATCGGTATGTTACTTGCCCGAGATTCGATCATCGGTATCTCAATACCTAGTTCAATCTCGTTACCGGCAAGTCTCTTTACTCGTTCCGTAATACATCTCCGCAACTAACTCATTAGTTGCATTGCTTGCAAGGCTTTAGTGATGTGTATTACCGAGAGGGCCCAGAGATACCTCTCCGACAATCGGAGTGACAAATCCTAATCTCGATCATATGCCAACTCAACAAGTACCATCGGAGACACCTGTAGAGCACCTTTATAATCACCCAGTTATGTTGTGACGTTTGGTAGCACACAAAGTGTTCCTCCGGTATCGGGAGTTGCATAATCTCATAGTCATAGGAACATGTATAAGTCATGAAGAAAGCAATAGCATAATAAACGATCATGCTATGCTAACAGAATGGGTCAAGTCAATCACATCATTCTCCTAATGATGTGATCCCGTTAATCAAATGACAACTCATGTCTATGGTTAGGAAACTTAACCATCTTTGATCAATGAGCTAGTCAAGTAGAGGCATACTAGTGACACTATGTTTGTCTATGTATTCACACATGTATTATGTTTTCGCGGGTTAATACAATTCTAGCATGAATAATAAACATTTATCATGATATAAGGAATATAAATAATAACTTTTATTATGCTGTAGGCCATTATATCCTTCAAACCCTCTCTGAGCTGCCCTCCCGCATCTGCTTCTCGGTCGCTCCCTCCCCCTCTCCGACGCTCCCCTCCCACCCCCCTCGCGCCCGCCCCGCCCCTCCCCCCTCCCTCCCCCCCCTCCTCCCCCTCCCCTAATCCACTGCGCTCCCCCTGCCCTCCTCGCGATCCACGCCCCTCCCACCGCGCACCTCCTCCTCGCGCCTTCCTCCACGCGGACACCGCTCATACGCCGCTCCGTATCTCGCTATCGCACACCGTACTATCAGGTCGGATTTCTCCCGCGCTGTCTGTGTCTGGACGCTCCATATGCCAACCTTCAGAAGGGACCGATTCCCAAGGCCACGGCGCCGCTCTTGCTGGCTACTGACAAGGTCGTTTGCAAGACTTTGCCGGGCTCTCTTGCAACACCTCGATTCCGTAGGCGATACAACTGCACTGACATAGTGATCAATCCCTCCTGTCGACTTCCACCGGCTCCACTCATCTCCGCGCTGCTGCCGTACTTCGCACCGTGACGTCAACCACATATCGTCACTTCCCAGACCCCGCTCGACGCCAAACTCCCGGGCAACGAAGTGCCCTTTGAGCTGCTGCCGGGCCTGCTCCCGGGCCCGCCGCATGTGCAGCCGCCCGAGGACCGCATCTGCTTGCGCTGCAACGTAGCGGCACCATGACACCGCAGTACCTCCCGGCACCTCGCACACCTCGACGATGCGCCAGCCGCTTTACACTCAATTCCCGACCTAGTCGGCCATTCGGCCGCACATGCTTGCCGCTGCCCCTTGTCGGATCCCCTGCCGCGCCAGAGCAATGGGCACACTCAGAAGGCTGACTGCCGCTCGGCCACACCGATAGCAGCTCGCGATGCGTACGCTGTCCGATTTCTCCGCTTACGATTTTGTCGCCGGGATCGGCGCCGCGCACCAGCGACGGGTCCCGCGCACCTTCGATCAACTATGTATATGCGCTGCCTGCACTCGTTCCTTTTTTTGAGCTTCCAATGGTTTTGGAGTTGGATATGTGCATTTGCTTTATTAGTGTTTGCTCTAGGTGAACCCAATCGTCTCGTGTCACTAAGTTGGATTTAGGCAATGGCTCTTATGAACATTATTAAGAGATCGTTTATTTATACATCTAACAAAATGCCAATCGTTATAAGTTTAAGTTTACTTTCCTTATTCTACTATAAAAGGTTGTTAATTCTACATCGCTTGTTCAAATAATTTCTTTTAACAAACTTTTCAATCTTTCCATTTTCAATTCATGGACATAACGTGACGCCGCAAATAATAAAAATTACATAGTCCTTATACACATTCCTTGCACGACTCAGTCTGAATCGCTGAAGGCACGCTAGCCGTTCATCGCTCCTGCTCTCGTTGGAGCGGTAACTTGTTTGTAGTAGTTGTAAAGTTCTTGATTCGGTACATAGCTTCACAGCGCAGCAAACATGATACTCCGTCGTAGTGGAGTAGTAGCATATTTAAAGGATTTTACTGAAGATAACGTAGAAGATTTTACTATCTTGATGAAGAAAGGATCTAAAAGAACAATTCATATTACGTTATATACTTCCTTCATCTCGTACTATAAAGCAGATTTTAAGCTACTATAGCTTGATATCTAATTCTTTTAGAGAAATATTTCAATCTATCATTTTAAATCTTGACAATACTACGAACGCAGAGAATATAAATATAACTTCAGGTTCCGTATACCAAGCCTAGCCACGATTACAAGCCTTGAAGCGAGCGATTAGGCACTCGCGCCGTCATCCCCCTCCCTCGTTGAGTTCCGAACAACTTGTTCTGTTAAGACAGTTAGTCGTCGTGTTAAGGTTTCATTAGGCACCAGCGCATCTAACAGCACCTCTCCGTCGATGAGCATGTTATTTTTTTTTTTTTTCTTTTTTTTTGATCTAATGGATTTACCTTAGTACGAACTACGATTGGAAGAAAAGAGGAACTAATAAGACGACTTCCCCTCGCAAAAAAAAAACTACTTAGCGATTCTCACAAAAATCTAAATAATAGTATCGACTAGCATGGTGTGTGCTGTATGATCTGTTCTTGCCCCATGTCTTTTGCACTGGATTACGTGATAGTGAAGATAAATAACTCCAGTATGGAGCCACTTATGCAACGGCGCAGCGAGCCTCGGGCCTTTGTCCTCCGCGCGTTCCGGGTACTCAGGACAACTTCTGTTACATAGTGCTCACTTTTCCTTTCCATCCATATTCTTCGATTCTTTGCAGCCAACACCCCTTCTTCTCCATGGGCTCGTTTGCTCCCGTCCATCCCATCAACATACGTTGACAATGGCTAGGATCCATTCCAGCTAGCTTGACACCGCGCAGTCACGGAGATGCTCGATTTGACATGAATCGCCGCTGCTGTTTGGTTAAATTATTGAATGGATTCGTATATGTTTGCACCCCCCCAATGCAGCGTAACGCAGTTTTGCATACTACCGCTCAAGGCAACGGTCTTCGTCAGTTCCCATCGACTGTCGTTGGTGTTGATTTGTTCTCTATGCGCGTTGTTTGTTGTAATTAGTCTCTCATATGGACCTGCGTTGAGAAAATAGCTCCTATTGCGCACTGGCTGCTAATCCAGATCACACTGTTTTTTAAACTGAATACAGCTTTCTAGTTAGCGGACCCCCGCGCATGGGCCACAGCATGATGCGCCACTCTAACATATCTCTCACTCGGCATTGGTTCAGGATTTGACGGGCCCTGCGTTGGACCCACTAACTTATCCAGGTCAGCATTGGTACAAGAGGACACCGAGCCGTGGCCCGAGCCGTGCAGCACCCGAGCCCATCCTCGCCCCCCACCCCCCCTCCCCGACCGTTGTTGTTCTTCTTCTCCGGCGACGACGCGCAGCAACGCCGTTCCGGGCCGCGACCTAGCAATGTCGAGCTCCGCTTCAGCCTCCCGCCGCTCATGGCCGCGCTATGGCGCAGTGCCCATGACAAGGTGCCCTGCATGCCTACGTATCGCACCCCTGAAGCGGCTAGTCACAACGACCGACAAGAATGGCAACCTTGGGCGGGAATTCGTGAAATGCGAGAGCATACCAGAGCAGGGAAAGGTGAGATTTTACTTCTCAATATGCCAATTTTGGTTTTTGTATCCCAATTTCATATCACAATTTTTCCCCATTTTTCATCGGATTTGGGATTTAGGGTTCATCTTTCCAATTTCAGAAATTGAAGCAATGCACCCATTTTGAGTGGCTAGATGAGTACATAGAGCGGATTCAACTGGAGGGTGCATCAGGGGAGCTCGATTTACCGTTGGAGGCGGAGAAGTTGGGCAAGTTTGGATCGGGCGCTTCTGGATCTGGGGCCCCTGGATCTGCCCATTCCATTGGGGCTACTGTGGGGGATGCAATAGTGACGGAAGAGCTGAAGAAGCTAAACAAGCAGATGAAGAAACTCATCGAATTGCAGAAGTAGGGCAATTTGATGGGGCTGATGGCCGGACTTTTTTATGTTTGTGTAATTGCTCTCGCATTTGTTTATGTGATGATAATTAGTCGTAAGTGAATAGCTTGGGCATCATTTGTAATCCTAATGATATGTATATTTGAATAAAAGTGTTGCGTTGTACGAATTCAGCATGTCCTCTCCACTCTGTTTCGGCCCCGTTTTTTAGTTCTTCAGTTCGTCATCAGTTTCAGTTTCAGTGGTAGAGGGAGAAAAGGAAAAAAAAGGTTCGTCCACAGTTGCCCGAAAAGGCCAGGCCCATATAGAAGTTAGGCAGGGCCGAATAGAACATATCCAGGCCCATTGATAAAAGGAGTGCAAAAAAAGTGCACACGGTCATTGACATCGATATATCTTTTCGGCTTTAGATCATTTCACAAATTTTAAGTTTCCTGCAGTCACCTTTTTTGAGATAACTCATCTGATAATTATTTGAGATATTTTTATGCATAAGCTATTTGAGATAATTATTTGAGCAGTCTTTGTGAACCAAAAAAGTTGCAATTGTTTGGCTCTAGTTTATTTCAACCAAGCACCATTTCTTTATATATTTTTTTACTTGTGCTATGGTGTTTTCAAAGTTTTTACTCGTGTGTTTCAACCGAAAAAGGTTGTGCCCCTCTCAAAAAAAGAAGACATCTAGTGTGCCCCTAGTAGCATCTCCTTACAACATAGAGGGGCATCCCCTTACAACCAGGGGCGGATCCATACTTGGTCATGGGTGTACACCCAAATCTTTTGGCTAGACATTTTTATATATGGTGTATACTTTAACACTTACGCATGTCATCAGCACCAGATAATTAGCATTTTTCTTGCCCATTGTCTTCAAATGCATTGTATACCAACTGTATGATTATGTAGTACAGTACATAATCTTTATTGTCAATTTCTTGGTAACGTACATTTTAGATACCAGATCAATTGTTTTTTAGTACACATGGCCACATAAATAAAATGCAATGGAGAAACTTTAGGACCGAAAAAACATATAGATAGATAGAGGGGCATCGGGTACCCTAGTAGCATAGATAGATAAAACATATAGAGGGGCATCCCCCCACTACATATAGTTCATAAAACATGAAAGTAAAATAATTAAAACTAGATATATAAAAGACACGGGCACACACGCCCGAACCAACACAAACACAAACTAGAGCCCCAAACTAGATAGATAGAAGACTCGCCCCTTGAACAACTCCTTGGCCCCTCCTCCTTGCCACTCCTTGGCCCCTCCTCCTTGGGCCCCTCACTCGTCGTCCTCCGGCATCTGGTAGGGGAGGGTGTGCATGCCGTTGGGGTGAGGGAAGATGTGGTGGAAGTTGGTGAAGATGTTGTAGGTCGTGAACGCGATAAACTCGCATCCACACCAGAACACCTCCCCGAGGAGGTGGTGAGCGTCGTAGGGGTTGGTGAAGGTGACATAGAGGCCGATGACGAAGCCGCTGGGGCCGGCGTTGCCATCGTACTGCTCGTGGAGGTGGAACATGGGCGGAGTGCCCGGAGGGAGGTGGCGGTAGCCGGCTTCGAGGAAGAAGCGAGCCAACTCTCTAGGACCCCTCCACCTAGAGATGGCCCACACCCTCAGGCTGTTCTCGACGACGACTCTGGCCGGGTACTGCCTCTCCGGCACGGTGTGAGGGCGACGGTAGGTAGGGCCGTTGAACTGCATGGTGGCTCGAGTGGTGGATTTGGCTCGAAAAGAAGAAGGGGAGGAGGCTTGAGAGATGAGTGTGAGAGGATGAGGAAATGGTGCCCTTTTATAGCCGCGTTGCAACCGTGGTCAATGTGTACACGGTGCCCCTTCTCGATCTTTTTCTCTTCTCCGTTCGCACTGGCATAAGTAATTGCGAGCATTAATTCAAAAAACGGCGGCCAGAGCATCCAAAGAGGCACGGGCACTTGCATCGGCGGTGACGCCGCGTGGGAAACAGGCCCGTTCATCCGCGCGTGACACTGAAAAAGGAGCTGCACCACCGACGCGTCCGTCTCGTTCAAACATGCATTTGTTAAAATAGCTTACATGCGACGTACCTATACGCTGCAACTGCCGTACTCTGCGTCGATGCGTGCATGCAAGCCCGCATGCAAATGGCTAGGCGTTCACGAGCAAAGAATAGCTAGGCTGCGACGTTGCATGGCATGCATGGGACAAGGATGGCCCACATGTCATTGACCCTCTCGCATGCAGCCCATCCCCCCTCTCGACGGCCGTGCGCACGCACGCCAGGCTTTGCCGGGCCCGATCCGCTCGGCCCAACGGTCACTTAGATGCTCCCCCGCTCAACGTTATCTGTTCGTCAGAGAGAAAAAACGATGGCCAATCAGATTGGAGCCCACGGATCGCCCCCGCGGAATCCTTCTAGAAGTCCTATCCGACGGCCGCAGTTTGGCGTTAGTGTTAGATCGACGATGGACGTTTGGCGCTAGGGTTACATGGGGTTTTGAGGCAGTCAACAGGGTTTTGAAAGGTTTGACCGAACATTCAAATGTGTATAACTAATTCAAAAAAATCTAAAAAATGAAAAACCTGCGCATATAGCCTTTTTATGTTACATAGTTATGATATAAAATGATAAACTTGATCTAATGATCTTTGCATGAAAAAACCTTCACAAATTGGACTATCTCGACTGAGGTTGCATAGAGTTCAAAGGAGTGAGAAGAGGGTTTGAGGTTTTGAAAATGCAAAAAAATAAAAAAAACTGAGGTTTGAGTTCATTTTAGAGTGACTAAGGAGGATCTGAAGTTATTTTTGCATTTAAAATTTTTAAACTTGTTTTATTGCTGACTTTGTATTAAAGGGTGTTTTTTCAAAAATAAAATAAATAATATGAATACTTATTCAAAAAAAGGTGAGACTTCGTATTGATCCTATATAGGTATAATATAAGCTAAGAAAATCTTTTTTGGGTGATTTTGAGAAGATCGAAAAAAACTTGCTTAGAAATGGGGCCGTTTTCCCTTACTTTGGAGCCTGTTTGTACAACATTTTCAGTGACTATGAGTTGGACTTCACAAAAAGGGTTGGATTTATGAACTAAAGTGCATAGTAGTACATAAAACGATGCAACATCACAGAACAAACAAATGAACTCAAAAAATATTGCAGATAGGTTCAAATTTGAATGTCGGTTCAAATTTGAATTTTATTTCAAGTCAAATCAACATCATAGCACATAAGTTTTCACATGAAAGAACATAAGTTTTCACATCAAATGACAACAAACTTAAGTTTTCACATCAAATTTGAATGATTTCGACTCTATTTCTTTTGCTTCTTTCTACCACTCTATTTCTTCTGCTTTTTTCCACCGTTTGGTTCCACAGCGCATAGTTTGTTGATGCTGATGCTCTTGCTTTTTGGCCCCTTGCAAACTCCACTAGGCCCCCTCAACTTTTTCACCTGACCATGTCCCACTTCTTCAGTTTGCACTTCTTCAGTTTGTACTTCTGCAGATTGAGTAGATGGCACAAATTGTTCAACTACTTCAGTTTGCAACTCAACACTTGGCAGCACAACCTCCAAACATGGCAACATAGTTGTCAAAGCAGATTCGCATGGCAGCACAACAGTCGCTTCATCTGCAACAGTTTCAGATTGCCCTAGAGTCTGCAAAACAGATTCAGTATACATCACATCGTCCAAAACAGAAACACTTAGCTCATGTTCAGCAGTAACAGTTTCAGTTAGCTCCATATCTTTGTCACCAAACATTATCTGCTTAGTGCTCTTCCTTCTATAGCCATTGAGTCTTGCTTTTTTCACTGGCCAGCATTGTTCAACAACAAGAGGTGGGGCTTTTTCTGCACGCTTCCTCCTAAAAAATAAAGCATTTGACTTGGTTAGATACTAGAACAAGTAGCAAAATCAAAAACTTGCAAAAACAGTAACATGAACATACTTTGGCCTCTGAGGAGTGTAGATGCACTTGGATGAACCAATTCTGTGCCCAACTACCTCACACAACTTGCACCTATTTTTGTTACCTTTTTGAGCCCTTTTGGGCTTATCATTCTTTTCCTTTTCCTTTTTCCCCTTCTTACTACAACCACCTTTCTCAAACCAAGCTTTGAATCTGCTCTGTTTAGGCCTCCCAGCCTTTCTTCTAGTGACAGGGGGACACAAGGTAAATTCTATTTCCACCTCAGGCCACTGAGATTGGTGAGTCAGTGCAGGAATTGGACTTGCATATGCAGCTTTGAATTTTTGTACTGAATAATACTCATGCAAATATGGGTGCATATTTAACCTGGGTTTAGATGCCAAAAAAAGTATGGCATGCTCACATGGTTTTCCAGTGTGTTGCCACTCTTGGCAAGTGCACTCATGCAACTCAGTATTTACCACATGCCTCTTGCTACTCTTTGTATCTCTAACTTCAGCACCCCACAAGGAAGATTTCTCAACAGATAGATGTGAAAGATTTCTACTCCTGTTGACCACCTGTTGTACCACTGTTGGAAGCTTCTCCCCTTCCAAAATATTAGCAATTTTTCCTCTCAACTCCCACAAACGCATCATCATGATCCTTATTTGGTCCACCATGTCATGCACAGGCAAGTCTTTCAAATCCTTCACTTTGTTGTTAAAACTTTCTGCCAAGTTGTTATTGATATGATCACATTTTATGGCAGTATTAAAACCTGATCTATACCACAACAGAGAATGGTGGGTGTTCAACCATGAAGCAAATTCATTATCACTACATGATGCCAATATCTTACCAAGGTGATAGGAATGTGTCTGTCTGGTGTAGGATCTTGCTGCTGGCCACATGCGCCCAAATTCATCTCCTCTGAATTTTTTTATCAGATTCATCCACATATGTCCAAAGCACTCCCTCTGCTCAGCATGGGGGAAAACATTTTTACTGCATTTTCCAACCCTTTACATGCATCTGTGTGGATGGCCAAAGGAGAAATTGGCCCTATGCATCTTTTCAGTTGCATCATGAACCATATCCATGATGCCTCTGTCTCTGATTGAAACATTCCTATTGCAATTGGGAACATCTAGTTATGTCCATCTAGAGCATTGCATGCAGCCAACTGACCATTCCACTTTCCAGTCAAAAAAGATGAGTCTATGCTCAAATATGGACGACAACCTGCTTTGAATCCATCTATGCAAGGCTTCAAACACATAAAAAACTTGCTGAATAAAACCTTGCCATCCTCTGTTACCTCTGTATCTATCTCCACCACACTCCCAGGTGACCTCTTCTCCACCTCTGCTTTAAAACTATACAACATCCTAAATGTATTTGCCCAGTCACCATACAATGATTTCATGGCCCTTTGTTTTGCTTTCCACACTGGTATATTGCAGCTGGATGGGGTACAGCTTCTCCAAGTCAACTTTAAGCCTCTTTGCAGTAGTGTTTGGAGTCTTGGCTAAAATAGGAGTAATCTTCTCTGTAACCCAAAGCTGTGATGTCATCTTTGAAACTCTCTGTGAAGTGGTCATACATGTATGCTGGTGTGGTATTTGATTTACCCTTACTGTACTTCCATCAGGTTGTAGTTTGGCAGACAAGTACCATTTGCAAGGATTGCCACCACCATCATAACCTTTGCACCGAGCATAAAATTTCTTTCGATCAGTCCACATAGTCTTGGCATCAAACTCTTTTTTCACTGCATAGGTCCTGAAAGACATCCTAAACTCCTTCATGCTTGGCCACAACTTTCCCACCTCAATAACTGGGTTCTCTTTGTCATACAAACAAACCAGCTCATTATCATCTGCATCATCCACATCATCTGCAGCCTCTCTCATCAGCTGTTCTTCATCCTCATTTGCATTTCTAGGGCCTGTGTTACCTTCAGCGGGCAAAGAACTGTCATCCTTCTCCTTATCTTTGTCATCAACTTGAATGCAAAACATTTCGGCCATATCAATGTCGGATATTGGTGTAATGACCAAATCTGTTTTTTCATTCAACTCTACTACATTCCAGTCAACAACAATCTTCCTAGCACCATGGGTTCCCTCCTCTCCATCTGCATCAATCCCTGTATCTTCAGCTACTACAGTCGGTTCAGTCAACAATGCCAACATCTTCTTTTGTGAAACCCACTCATCATCTTCCATCTGTGCAGCCCTCTTTGATTGCACATAACCAACTCTGGAATGAGTTTGCAGATCAATTAGCTCTGCATAAAATGTTACTTGTTTGCTTGCCCACCCTTCTTGCTGATCAATTTCAGCAACCATGGATTCTCCATCTTCAATTCTCACATATTCACCATTATAGTTATCGAAACGTTGCAGACATACCTCTTGTTCTGGACCCCAAACAATACTCTCCCCAATTCTCTCCACCAAATTGCCCACGGCCTTCTCCTTCATGCTCTGCAATTCCTGGGGATCAACATCTGCAAATTCGACATCCAACCTCACGGTGGTATCTCTATCAATGTCTTGGACACTGCCATCACTGAGCTTGGCTTTACAGGGAAAAAATTCCACTATAATTGCGAATGTGGTGGCAGAACTTGAACCTCCCCTGTTTTGTCAATGGCAGGCAGCGGCGGCAGTCACTACCAAATCGAGTTCGATTCTAAATCGCCAAGAAAAGAGGGTGGCATATACCGATTTGAAGCACTGTCTCCTCGCTCCATCTCATCCAGCCCTCGCTCCGTCTCCTATCCAATCGAGATTCTAAAACGCCAAGAAACAGGGGCAGCATGAGGCCACAGATTTATCCAAAATTCAGTGGAATGGGAGTAGTGTTTTGAAAATACTCACTCGCAATAGCCGATGCAGAGATAGGCGCTCCACCACCGGGCCGCGGAGAAGAAACAACCCCCGGATCCAATGGAGCCCGATTCTAAATCGCCAAGAAACAGATGGCAGCATGAGGCCACAGATCCCCCAAAATTCTGGGGAGTGGGACTAGGGTTTCGGGCTCACCTCGCAATAGCTCTGCCGCTGCCGAGAAATGCGCTCCACCACCGCGGAGAAGAAACCGCTGCCGGAGAAGATGCTTATGGCGGCGCCGCTCGCTCAGTCCAGCACGGGCGAGTCGAGCACGGTCACACAGTCCCAGGTCGAGTCGTGGACGGTTGACTCTTGTCTACGTGGCCATAGGTGGACCCCACCAGTCAGAGCACATAACCCCCAGTGTCCTAACCAAACCTCAGCCTAACTAACAGCCAACTAGCCGCGTAAATGGTGTGTCGCATGGGAGCTATTTTTTCCAACGCAGATGTCGCATGAGAGCTATTACAGCCAACAACGTCGCATGAGAGACAGTTCACATCAATGACGTCGCATGGGAGCTATTCGCCCGCGTGGAGCTGAGGAGCTCCATGACGCAGACCTTGCGCATCTGGCGCAGATGGTCGCCGTAGGGGGCAAAGGCGATGCCCCTGCCGCCGCTGCTGAAGATGTCCAGCGTCACGCCGCGCGGCCGGCCCGCGAACACGAGGTCGTTGGTCTTCATCACCAGCGCCGCCGCTTCAGGGCTGGACACGACGACCGCGGGGACCTCGCCCAGCATGAGGTGCATCAGCTGCCCATGCCGGCGAGACAGCTGCATCAGCGTGCGGTGTGGGAGGGCGCCGGCGACGTGGTGGAGACTGCCGATGATCGGGAGAGTCCATGGCCCAGGAGGCAGCTGCTTCCTGGCCGGCTTGCTCTTGCCAACCGAGAGCTTGACAAGCCAAATCACCAGGAGCGTAAGTAGGGCTAGGAAAGACAGGCTTAGCCACCCCTCCATGGCAATGGCAGGCAGCTCTACTATTGAACAGAGACGATATATTCAGTATATGTCCGCTAGTATAGAGAGAGGAAACACCTGACTGGTAGTGGTGTCTTGTATTGCCAAAATGCTAGACACACGGGCTAGATCAACACCTTCACGGATCAGCTGACTTGTCCTTTTTTAATTGGGCTATAAATAACCTTCTCTTCCTAATTACCCCCCCTTCCCCCCCCCCCCCCCCCCCCCCCTCTCCTATTCTAACCTGGTGGGGCTGGGCGCCAAGCCCCGTAATAGCCTGTTGATGTAGCTAGCAAAGCCGCTTGTATTGGGTATGAATCAGGATAAGAAGAATGACTCAACAATCATGTTCCATGTTCGTAGTATTTAGGCCAACTCTTCTTCTTTTTTTAAGGTTGTCAGTGCATCATGATTAGCACATGAACAAGAACAACTAGTTTATAAATTATACACAGGTAAGGGGAAGTGAACTATATATTGACAAATATCAAAGGCATCTTTTGTATTGTGACTTGGTAAAAAAAACATTAATGGAGCAATTATTGGTCAATGCTTCATTTGAACCAACCAAAAAACATATTCACACTGCAAGAGTAGGTACTTGGCACCGGTGTCAGCAAATGGGAGCAGTTGGGTATGGAACGTCACCAATGTGGAAATACTTGACTGTCAGCACTGCCTTGTAGCGGGTTGTCTATACAACATGATTAGCACGCAGGTAGCTAGTTTATAAAGTAATTATGCACAAGCAGGAAGAAGGACGCTGTTAATTAAAACATCGTCGACCCAAACAACATTGAGTGGAACTATGCATACCGAAAGACTTGGTACTTCGCACCGGCGGGTGCCGGCACAAGGGAGCAGTTTGCTGTCACCAATGTGGAAATCATGGACTGTCGAGTATTTCCTTGTATCGATCAGGATAATAAGAACGACCCCACATAGCCATGTTTGGAGTATTGATGTTCTTATTATGGACATGCCAAACCTGCAAACATTAAAAAAAAGGCAGCATTAGTTTCAGAAGATTAATCTTTGCATATGCACATGCACTTACTACTGCATCGCTCTAGATGAATACAGTATAAAAGAGATAGAGTATGCTCCTGATAGTTGTATTTTACTGGATAATGCACAAGTTAAGCCAGAAAAGGGGAAAAAGAAACTGAGGAGAAAAACAGAGGTATACAGGACCATACCTTTCAGGAAACATTGATGAGAACTGAAAATGCTGCTATGACACTGTGTTTTTCACTTTCTCGATACGAGTCCATGCATGTGAGTGCTCATAGAGCACTTTAAGCTGCTTAGCTGCCTTTCCCTATCAAAACGTCGATTGCTGATCAGGCTCACAAAACAGTAAGCAGATAGTTCTACGCTTCCCTCGAAGCAGCTCTTGTGTGTCACCATGAGGATAACCCAATCGACGAATGGAAGCATTTATCAATTAGAATTTCTTAGCAAGGAAACTTCAACCATCCTCCTACGGTGTGATCAGATACTACTGATCAAGATCCACGCAGTATGTACTTTGAACGCAAACGGTGTGCTTGGTTCTCCGATACTTTGTATGCAAGCGGTGTCCAAGCCGATTGCCCAAAAAAGTCTAAATCCTGTCTCTTCCTCATCGTCAATGTCTATCTTCTTTGGTGCATTACTGTCTCCTTGCTCCGGCTGAAGTGCGGATGACACTGGGATTGGATGGGAGGAAGGTGGACATCTGAACTTGACCTGACAAGGCATTCAAATTTAGGAGCAACAGGAAACTTGCCGCCGGCGGGTCATTATAGAAACTACTTTGATCGACTGGAAACTACTGTTGAGCTGTTCTGCTTGCGGGCATTTGCGCGAGCAGGTGGTGGGCGTGCTCCATCTCATGCCCCCCAAGAGGAACCGACTGACCTTGTGGAGTCCGGCGACGGAAGTCAGCTAGGGCGAGCACCTCGTGTTACAGCTATTTTATCCTTGCTAGTCGTGGAGGGGATGGGGAGCGGGCCAGCGACGGTGCGCGGCCATGGCTCCGGCGAGTAAGGCCCCGTTCGGATCTTGTCGAGCTTCCCAGAATAGCCAGCTTCCCGTGAAGCCAGCCGCAGCCAGCTTCCGACGGGAGCAGCAATTCGTTCGGCAAGCCAGCTTCTTGGTCGTACCAGCTTCCAGCGTTGTAGCCCATATATTAGGCCAATTTGGCCTGAGGTTTGGAGCGGGCTGAGAGCCCAAGTGGCTGTGAAAGAGGCATGGGCTATAGGCCCAGTCGGATTGGTGAGTGTGGAAGTTATTTTCAGCCCATGGGGCAGGTTCGCTGGTGAATGTTATGTTCGCTCGTCACAGTTTCCCTCGTACCGGTTCGATCGACTCACTTGGCGGTGGCATTGCTTTGTAATTTCACTCAACTCCACCTCCCCTGTTTTCTGGGATCTGGGAAAGGCTAGCTTCTCCTTCTCCTCAGTTTTTGCACTACGCCGCCTCTAGCTTCTAGATTTCAACTCCGTGGAGATAGCACGTTCGGCTCAGCTTCTTGAGGGAGTTGATTTTTTTTTTGAGACAATCTTGAGGGAGTTGATGAAGCTGGAAGCTGGAGTGGTTCCGAACGGGCCCTAAGCTTTGCTTTGCTGGGAAGAAGAGGAGGCAGCAGGGAGCGCGAGAGCTATGTTTCGCCTCAAGCGAGCTGTAGGATGGGCTGGCCCAATAACGTGGAACCATCTCTGGTTTGGGCCAATTTTAGAAGGTTCCAGGCGGAGTTTTTCTTTTCCATTTTACTTTTTCTGTGTTTTTATTTACAGTTTTTATTAAGTTTTTTTCAGGAAAAATTCCAATCTATTTATGTTCAATCATAACAGTACAACGAATAGCATAAATAGAAAAAAAATACATCCAGATCCATAGACCTCCTAGAGACAACTACAAGCACTGAAACGAGCCGAAAACCCGACGCCATCATCGCCCCTCCCTCGTTGGATCCGGGCGAAACTTATTATAGTAAACAGTCAGGAAGTCGTCGTGCAAAGGCCCCGTCGGACCAACGCCGCAAAACAGAAACCTCCGTCGATGAAGAGTAGCATATATCAGAAGGATTTAACCGAAAGACATGCGAACGTAGACGAACTATGACCAGATCCGAGCAAAACCATCAAGGATAGATTTACCGAAGACACACCTCCACACGCTCACCGCCGATGCTAGACACACCATCGAGACATGGGCTGGGCGGGGTGAACCTTATTCCATCTTCAAGGAGCCGTTGCCGTTTTGTCTTCCTGAGCAGGACACAAACCATAACAAATAGAAGGAACATCTGAAAATAGAGCCCTCTTGCCGGCAAAGGACGGGATCCGTGACGGAGCCATGGCCCTAAGGCCATCGGAGATATTTCTGGTTTGTCTTTCTTTTTTCAAACACATGTTTACTTTTTTAATACATGTTATACATTTTTTTCTATGCATGTGGAACATTCTTTGATACACGTTGAACATTTTTCAAATGAATTATGAATATTTTTTCAAATATAAGTTTGAACTAGACCATAATATGTCCCTAGTAAGCCTCTAGTTGACTAGCTCGTTGATCAACAGATAGTCATGATTTCCTGGCTATGGACATTGGATGCCATTAACAACGGGATCACATCATTAGGAGAATGATGTGCTGGACAAGACCCAATCCTAAGCATAGCACAAAGATCGTGTAGTTCGTTTGCTAGAGCTTTTCCAATGTCAAGTATCTTTTCCTTTGACCATGAGATCGTGTAACTCCCGGATACCGTAGGAGTGCTTTGGGTGTATCAAACATCACAACGTAACTCGGTGACTATAAAGGTGCACTACAGGTATCTCCGAAAGTGTCTGTTGGGTTGACACGGATCGAGACTGGGATTTGTCACTCCATATAATGGAGAGGTATCACTGGGCCCACTCGGTAATGCATCATCATTATGAGATCAAGGTGACCAAGTGGTTGATCACGGGATCATGCATTACGGTACGAGTAAAGTGACTTGCCGGTAACGAGATTGAACAAGGTATTGGGATACCGACGATCGAGTCTCGGGCAAGTAACATACTGATTGACAAAGGGAATTGTATACGGGGTTGATTAATCCTCAACATCGTGGTTCATCCGATGAGATCATCGTGGAGCATGTGGGAGCCAACATGGGTATCCAGATCCCGCTGTTGGTTATTGACTGGAGAGTTTTCTCGGTCATGTCTGCTTGTCTCCCGAACCCGTAGGGTCTACACACTTAAGGTTCGGTGACGCTAGGGTTGTGAAGATATGTAAATGCAGTAACCCGAATATTGTTCGGAGTCCCGGATGAGATCCCGTACGTCACGAGGAGTTCCGGAATGGTCCGGAGGTAAATAATTATATAGAGGAAGTGCTGTTTCGGCCATCGGGACAAGTTTCGGGGTTATCGGTATTGTACCGGGACCACCGGAGGGGTCCCGGGGGCCCACCGGGTGGGGCCACCTGTCCCGGGGGGCCACATGGGCTGTAGGGGGTGCGCCTTGGCCTACATGGGCCAAGGGAACTAGCCCTACTAGGCCCATGCGCCTAGGGTTTCCATGGGGAGGAGTCCCACTAGTGGAAGGCACCCCTAAGTGCCTTAGGGGGGAGGGAAACCTCCCCTGGCCGCCGCACCTAGGAGATTGGATCTCCTAGGCTGCGCACCACCCCCCCCCTTGGCCCTCCTATATATAGTTGAGGAGAGGGAGGACTTCATACCTCAGCCTTTGGTGCTTCCTCTCTCCCCGTTACGTCTCTCTCTCGTAGTATAGGCGAAGCCCTGCTACTGTGACGCCCTGCATCCACCACCACGCCGTCGTGCTGCTGGATCTTCATCAACCTCTCTTCCCCCCTTGCTGGATCAAGAAAGGAGGAGACGTCATCCGTTCCGTACGTGTGTTGAACGCGGAGGCATCGTCCGTTCGGTGCTAAGATCTTCGGTGATTTGGATCACGTCGTGTTCGACTACATCATCCCCGTTCTTTGAACGCTTCCGCTCGCGATCTACAAGGTACGTAGATGCATCTAATCACTCGTTGCTAGATGAACTCATAGATAGATCTTGGTGAAACCGTAGGAAATTTTTTGTTTTCTGCAACGTTCCCCGACAGTGGCATTATGAGCTAGGTCTATGCGTAGTTCTCTTGCACGAGTAGAACACAAAGTAGTTGTGGGCATTGATTTTGTTCAATATGCTTGCCGTTACTAGTCTTATCTTGATTCGGCGGCATCGTGGGATGAAGCGGCCCGGACCGACCTTACACGTACTCTTACGTGAGACAGGTTCCACCGACTGACATGCACTAGTTGCATAAGGTGGCTAGCGGGTGTCTGTCTCTCCTACTTTAGTCGGATCGGATTCGATGAAAAGGGTCCTTATGAAGGGTAAATAGAAATTGGCATATCGCGTTGTGGTCTTTGCGTAGGTAAGAAACGTTCTTGCTAGAAACCCATAGCAGCCACGTAAAACATGCAAACAACAATTAGAGAACGTCTAACTTGTTTTTGCAGGGTATGCTATGTGATGTGATATGGCCAAAGTTGTGATGAATGATGAATGATCTATATGTGATGTATGAGATGTTCATGCTATTGTAATAGGAATCACAACTTACATGTCGATGAGTATGACGGTGACAGGATGATCATGGAGCCCCAAGATGGAGATCAAAGGAGCTATGTGATATTGGCCATATCATGTCACTATTATTATTTGATTGCATGTGATGTTTATCATGTTTTGCATCTTGTTTGCTTAGAACGACGGTAGTAAATAAGATGATCCCTCATAATAATTTCAAGAAAGTGTTTCCCCTAACTGTGCACCATTGCTACAATTCGTCGTTTCGAAGCACCACGTGATGATCGGGTGTGATAGATCCTTACGTTCACATACAACGGGTGTAAGACAGATTTACACACGCAATACACTTAGGTTGACTTGACGAGCCTAGCATGTGCATAGACATGGCCTCAGAACACAGAAGACCGAAAGGTCGAGCATGAGTCGTATAGAAGATACGATCAACATGAAGATGTTCACCGATGTTGACTAGTCCGTGTCACGTGATGATCGGACACGGCCTAGCCAACTCGGATCATGTTATACTTAGATGACTAGAAGAGGGATGCCTATCTAAGTGGGAGTTCATTAATAATTTGATTAGATGAACTTAATTATCATGAACTTAGTCTAAAATCTTTACAATATGTCTTGTAGAACAAATGGCCAACGTTGTATTCAATTTCAACGCGTTCCTAGAGAAAACCAAGCTGAAAGACGATGGCAGCAACTATACGGACTGGGTCCGGAACCTGAGGATCATCCTCATAGCTGCCAAGAAAGATTATGTCCTACAAGCACCGCTAGGTGATCCACCCGTCCCACAGAACCAAGACGCTATGAACGCTTGGCAGACACGTACTGATGACTACTCCCTCGTTCAGTGCGGCAAGCTTTACAGCCTAGAGCCGAGGCTCCAAAAGCGTTTTGAGAGACATGGAGCATATGAGATGTTCGAAGAGCTGAAAATGGTTTTCCAAGCTCATGCCCGGGTCGAGAGATATGAAGTCTCCGAGAAATTCTTCAGCTGTAAGATGGAGGAAAATAGTTCTGTCAGTGAGCACATACTCACTATGTCTGGGTTACATAACCGCTTGACTCAGCTGGGAGTTAATCTCCCGGATGATGCGGTCATTGACAGAATCCTCCAGTCGCTTCCACCAAGCTACAAGAGCTTTGTGATGAACTTCAATATGCAGGGGATGGAAAAGACCATTCCTGAAGTATTTGCAATGCTGAAATCAGCAGAGGTAGAAGTCAAGAAGGAACATCAAGTGTTGATGGTCAATAAAACCACTAAGTTCAAGAAGGGCAAGGGTAAAAAGAACTTTGAGAAGGACGGCAAGGAAGTTGCCGCGCCCGGCAAGCAAGCTGCTGGGAAGAAGAAGTCAAAGTATGGACCCAAGCCTGAGACGGAGTGCTTTTATTGCAAAGGGAAGGGTCAGTGGAAGCGGAACTGCCCCAAATACTTAGCGGACAAGAAGGCCGGCAAAACAAAAGGTATATGTGATATACATGCGATTGATGTGTACCTTACCAGTACTCGTAGTAACTCCTGGGTATTTGATACCGGTGCCGTTGCTCATATTTGTAACTCACAGCAGGAGCTGCAGAATAAACAGAGACTGGTAAAGGACGAGGTGACGATGCGCGTCGGGAATGGTTCCAAGGTCGATGTGATCGCCGTCGGCACGCTACCTCTACATTTACCTACGGGATTAGTTATAAACCTCAATAATTGTTATTTCGTGCCAAAGTTTGAGCATGAACATTGTATCGGGATCTCGTTTAATACGAGATGGCTACTCATTTAAATCTGAGAATAATGGTTGTTCTATTTATATGAGAGATATGTTTTATGGTCATGCTCCGATGGTCAATGGTTTATTCTTAATGAATCTCGAACGTAATATTACACATATTCATAGTGTGAATACCAAAAGATGTAAAGTTGATAACGATAGTCCCACATACTTGTGGCACTGCCGCCTTGGTCACATAGGTGTCAAACGCATGAAGAAGCTCCATGCAGATGGACTTTTAGAGTCTCTTGATTATGAATCATTTGACACGTGCGAACCATGCCTCATGGGTAAAATGACCAAGACTCCGTTCTCAGGAACAATGGAGCGAGCAACCAACTTATTGGAAATCATACATACTGATGTGTGCGGTCCAATGAGTGTTGAGGCTCGCGGTGGCTATCGTTATGTTCTCACCCTCACTGATGACTTAAGTAGATATGGGTATGTCTACTTAATGAAACACAAGTATGAAACCTTTGAAAAGTTCAAAGAATTTCAGAGTGAAGTTGAGAATCAACGTGACAGGAAAATCAAGTTTCTACGATCAGATCGTGGAGGAGAATACTGGGGTCACGAATTTGGCACACACTTAAGAAAATGTGGAATAGTTTCACAACTCACGCCGCCTGGAACACCTCAGCGTAATGGTGTGTCCGAACGTCGTAATCGCACTCTATTAGATATGGTGCGATCTATGATGTCTCTTACCGATTTACCGTTATCCTTTTGGGGCTATGCTTTAGAGACTGCCGCATTCACTTTAAATAGGGCTCCGTCGAAATCCATTGAGACGACACCGTTTGAATTATGGTTTGGGAAGAAACCTAAGCTGTCGTTTCTAAAAGTTTGGGGATGCGATGCTTATGTCAGGAAACTTCAACCTGAAAAGCTCGAACCCAAATCGGAAAAATGCGTCTTCATAGGATACCCTAAAGAAACCATTGGGTATATCTTCTACCTCAGATCCGAAGGCAAGATCTTTGTTGCCAAGAATGGATCCTTTCTGGAGAAAGAGTTCCTCTCGAAAGAAGTAAGTGGGAGGAAAGTAGAACTTGATGAAGTATTACCTCTTGAACCGGAAAATTGCGCAACTCAAGAAAATGTTCCTGAGGCGCCTGCACCGACTAGAGAGGAAGTTATTGATGATGATCAAGATACTTCTGATCAAGCTCCTACTGAAATTCGAAGGTCCACAAGGACACGTTCCGCACCAGAGTGGTACGGCAACCCTGTCTTGGAAATCATGTTGTTAGACAATAGTGAACCTTCGAACTATGAAGAAGCGATGGCAGGCCCGGATTCCGACAAATGGCTAGAAGCCATGAAATCCGAGATAAGATCCATGTATGAAAACGAAGTATGGAATTTGACTGACTTGCCCGTTGAACGGCGAGCCATAGAAAATAAATGGATCTTCAAGAAGAGGACAGACGCGGATGGTAATGTGACCATCTATAAAGCTCGGCTTGTCGCTAAGGGTTATCGACAAGTTCAAGGAATTGACTATGATGAGACTTTCTCACCGGTAGCGAAGCTAAAGTCCGTCCGAATCATGTTAGCAATTGCCGCATTCTACGATTATGAGATATGGCAAATGGACGTCAAAACGGCATTCCTTAATGGTTTCCTTAAGGAAGAGTTGTATATGATGCAGCCGGAAGGTTTTGTCGAAGGTGTACAAGCTCCAATGCTCGATTTATGGGCTGGTGCAAGCATCTCGGAGTTGGAACATTCGCTTTGATGAGATGATCAAAGCGTTTGGGTTTACGCAGACTTATGGAGAAGCATGCGTTTACAAGAAAGTGAGTGGGAGCTCTGTAGCATTTCTCATACTATATGTAGATGACATACTTTTGATGGGAAATGATATGAACTCTTGGACAGCATCAAGGCCTACTTGAATAAGAGTTTTTCAATGAAGGACCTTGGAGAAGCTGCTTATATATTAGGCATCAAGATCTATAGAGACAGATCAAGACGCCTCATAGGTCTTTCACAAAGCACATACCTTGATAAGATTTTGAAGAAGTTCAAAATGGATCAGTCCAAGAAGGGGTTCTTGCCTGTGTTACAAGGTATGAAATTGATCTCAGCTCAGTGTCCGACCACGGCAGAAGATATAGAAGAGATGAGCGTCATCCCCTATGCATCAGCCATAGGTTCTATTATGTATGCCATGCTGTGTACCAGACCTGATGTAAACCTTGCCGTAAGTTTGGTAGGAAGGTACCAAAGTAATCCCGGCAAGGAACACTGGACAGCGGTCAAGAATATCCTGAAGTACCTGAAAAGGACTAAGGAAATGTTTCTCGTTTATGGAGGTGACGAAGAGCTCGTCGTAAAGGGTTACGTTGATGCTAGCTTCGACACAGATCTGGATGACTCTAAGTCACAAACCGGATACGTGTATATGTTGAATGGTGGAGCAGTGAGCTGGTGCAGTTGCAAACAGAGCGTCGTGGCGGGATCTACATGTGAAGCGGAGTACATGGCAGCCTCGGAGGCAGCACATGAAGCAATATGGGTGAAGGAGTTCATCACCGACCTAGGAGTCATACCCAATGCGTCGGGGCCAATAAAACTCTTTTGTGACAACACTGGAGCTATTGCACTTGCCAAGGAGCCCAGGTTTCACAAGAAGACAAGGCACATCAAGCGTCGCTTCAACTCCATTCGTGAAAATGTTCAAGATGGAGACATAGAGATTTGTAAAATACATACGGACCTGAATATAGCAGATCCGTTGACTAAACCTCTCCCTAGGGCAAAACATGATCAACACCAGAATTCCATGGGTGTTCGATTCATCACAATGTAACTAGATTATTGACTCTAGTGCAAGTGGGAGACTGTTGGAAATATGCCCTAGAGGCAATAATAAAAGGCATTATTACTATATTTCTTTGTTCATGATAATTGTCTTTATTCATGCTATAACTGTATTATCCGGAAATCGTAATACACGTGTGAATACATAGACCATAATATGTCCCTAGTAAGCCTCTAGTTGACTAGCTCGTTGATCAACAGATAGTCATGATTTCCTGGCTATGGACATTGGATGTCATTGATTACGGGATCACATCATTAGGAGAATGATGTGATGGACAAGATCCAATCCTAAGCATAGCACAAAGATCGTGTAGTTCGTTTGCTAGAGCTTTTCCAATGTCAAGTATCTTTTCCTTTGACCATGAGATCGTGTAACTCCCGGATACCGTAGGAGTGCTTTGGGTGTATCAAACGTCACAACGTAACTGGGTGACTATAAAGGTGCACTACAGGTATCTCCGAAAGTGTCTGTTGGGTTGACACGGATCGAGACTGGGATTTGTCACTCCATATAATGGAGAGGTATCACTGGGCCCACTCGGTAATGCATCATCATTATGAGCTCAAGGTGACCAAGTGGTTGATCACGGGATCATGCATTACGGTACGAGTAAAGTGACTTGCCGGTAACGAGATTGAACAAGGTATTGGGATACCGACGATCGAGTCTCGGGCAAGTAACATACCGATTGACAAAGGGAATTGTATACGGGGTTGATTAATCCTCGACATCGTGGTTGATCCGATGAGATCATCGTGGAGCATGTGGGAGCCAACATGGGTATCCAGATCCCGCTGTTGGTTATTGACTGGAGAGTCGTCTCGGTCATGTCTGCTTGTCTCCCGAACCCGTAGGGTCTACACACTTAAGGTTCGGTGATGCTAGGGTTGTGAAGATATGTAAATGCAGTAACCTGAATATTGTTCGGTGTCCCGGATGAGATCCCGGACGTCACGAGGAGTTCCGGAATGGTCCGGAGGTAAAGAATTATATATAGGAAGTGTTGTTTCGGCCATCGGGACAAGTTTCGGGGTTATCGGTATTGTACCGGGACCACCGGAGGGGTCCCGGGGGCCCACCGGGTGGGGCCACCTGTCCCGGGGGGCCACATGGGCTGTAGGGGGTGCTCCTTGGCCTACATGGGCCAAGGGCACCAGCCCTACTAGGCCCATGTGCCTAGGGTTTCCATGGGGAGGAGTCCCACTAGTGGAAGGCACCCCTAAGTGCCTTAGGGGGGAGGGAAACCTCCCCTGGCCGCCGCACCTAGGAGATTGGATCTCCTAGGCTGCGCACCACCCCCCTTGGCCCTCCTATATATAGTTGAGGAGAGGGAGGACTTCATACCTCAGGCTTTGGTGCTTCCTCTCTCCCCATTACGTCTCTCTCTCGTAGTATAGGCGAAGCCCTGCTACTGTGACGCCCTGCATCCACCACCACGCCGTCGTGCTGCTGGATCTTCATCAACCTCTCTTACCCCCTTGCAAGAAAGGAGGAGACGTCATCCGTTCCGTACGTGTGTTGAACGCGGAGGCATCGTCCGTTCGGTGCTAAGATCTTCGGTGATTTGGATCACGTCGTGTTCGACTACATCATCCCCGTTCTTTGAACGCTTCCGCTCGCGATCTACAAGGTACGTAGATGCATCTAATCACTCGTTGCTAGCTGAACTCATAGATAGATCTTGGTGAAACCGTAGGAAATTTTTTGTTTTCTGCAACGTTCCCCAACAGTATTACGATTTCCGGATAACACAATTATAGCATGAATAAAAGACAATTATCATGAACAAGGAAATATAATAATAATCCTTTTATTATTGCCTCTAGGGCATATTTCCAACAGTCTCCCACTTGCACCAGAGTCAATAATCTAGTTACATTGTGATGAATCGAACACCCATAGAGTTCTGGTGTTGATCATGTTTTGCCCTAGGGAGAGGTTTAGTCAACGGATCTGCGACATTCAGATCCGTATGTACTTTACAAATATCTATGTCTCTATCTTGAACATTTTCACGAATGGAGTTGAAGCGACGCTTGATGTGCCTGGTCTTCTTGTGAAACCTGGGCTCCTTGGCAAGTGCAATAGCTCCAGTGTTGTCACAGAAGAGTTTGATCGGCCCCGACGCATTGGGTATGACTCCTAGGTCGGTGATGAACTCCTTCACCCAAATTGCTTCATGCGTTGCCTCCGAGGCTGCCATGTACTCCGCTTCACATGTAGATCCCGCCACGACGCTCTGCTTGCAGCTGCACCAGCTTACTGCTCCACCATTCAACATATACACGTATCCAGTTTGTGACTTAGAGTCATCCAGATCTGTGTCGAAGCTAGCATCGACGTAACCCTTTACGACGAGCTCTTCGTCACCTCCATAAACGAGAAACATGTCCTTAGTCCTTTTCAGGTACTTCAGGATATTCTTGACCGGCTGTCCAGTGTTCCTTGCTGGGATTACTTTGGTGCCTTCCTACCAAACTTACGGCAAGGTTTACATCAGGTCTAGTACACAGCATGGCATACATAATAGACCCTATGGCTGAGGCATAGGGGATGACACTCATCTCTTCTATATCTTCTGCCGTGGTCGGACATTGAGCTGAGCTCAATTTCACACCTTGCAACACAGGCAAGAACCCCTTCTTAGACTGATCCATATTGAACTTCTTCAATATCTTATCAAGGTATGTGCTTTGTGAAAGACCTATGAGGCGTCTTGATCTATCTCTATAGATCTTGATGCCTAATATATAAGCAGCTTCTCCAAGGTCCTTCATTGAAAAACTCTTATTCAAGTAGGCCTTAATGCTGTCCAAAAGTTCTATATCATTTCCCATCAAAAGTATGTCATCTACATATAATATGAGAAACCTTCCGGCTGCATCATATACAGTTCTTCCTTAAGATAACCGTTAAGGAATGCCATTTTGACGTCCATTTGCCATATCTCATAATCATAGTATGCGGCAATTGCTAACATGATTCGGACGGACTTCAGCTTTGCTATGGGAGAGAAAGTCTCATCGTAGTCAACCCCTTGAACTTGTCGATAACCCTTAGCGACAAGCCTAGCTTTATAGATGGTCACATTACCATCCGCGTCTGTCTTCTTATTAAAGATCCATTTATTTTCTATGGCTCGCCGATCATCGGGCAAGTCAGTCAAAGTCCATACTTCGTTTTCATACATGGATCCTATCTCGGATTTCATGGCTTCCAGCCATTTGTCAGAATCCGGGCCCGCCATCGCTTCTTCATAGTTCGAAGGTTCACCGTTGTCTAACAACATGATTTCCAAGGCAGGGTTGTCGTACCACTCTGGTGCGGAACGTGTCCTTGTGGACCTACGAAGTTCAGTAGCAACTTGATCTGAAGTTTCATGATCATCATCATTAACTTCCTCTCTAGTCGGTGCAGGCACCTCAGGAACAATTTTCTGAGTTGCGCCACTTTCCGGTTCAAGAGGTAATACTTCATCAAGTTCTACTTTCCTCCCACTTACTTCTTTCGAGAGAAACTCTTTCTCTAGAAAGGATCCATTCTTGGCAACAAAGATCTTGCCTTCGGATCTGAGGTAGAAGGTATACCCAATAGTTTCTTTAGGGTATCCTATGAAGATGCATTTTTCCGACTTGGGTTCGAGCTTTTCAGGTTGAAGTTTCTTGACATAAGCATCGCATCCCCAAACTTTTAGAAACGACAGCTTAGGTTTCTTCCCAAACCATAATTCATACGGTGTCATCTCAACGGATTTCGACGGATCCCTATTTAAAGTGAATGCGGCAGTCTCTAAAGCATAGCCCCAAAATGATAGCGGTAAATCGGTAAGAGACATCATAGATTGCACCATATCTAATAAAGTGCGATTACGGCGTTCAGACACACCAAGCTACAGTGTCATGGGATGTTCAAGTGCTTGATCAACACTTTTATGTAATGGACATAGCAGCGATACTCAATATTCCGTTAAGCACCAGAGTTCAGGAAGATTTTTGTTCCTGGCATTATGAAAGGAAGGGTGTATTCACCGTTCGATCGGCTTACCGTTTACTTGCTGCCACCAAATAGCAAAGGATGGACTGGTTGGAGCACAACCCGGGACACTCCAATATTGATGCAGACCGGCGCTCCTGGACAAAACTATGGGGAGCAGATGTGCCATCTAAAATCAAGGTTTTTGCATAGCGACCAGCTAGGACATCTTTGCCGACAGGCAATGTGCGCAAGCATCAGAGTATGGCCGAAACACCTGAATGCACGATATGCCAGGCGGCCAACGATACTTGGCGCCACTCCCTGTTCGATTGTCAGATGGCCAGGTGTGTTTGGGCTCTCACGGACGAGGAGTTGACTGAGGTCGCCATATCAAACCACACGGAGGATCCTAATCTGTGGTTGCACTGGCTCATGGACACTTCACCGTCGGAGGACCTCTCCAAGGTGATTGTGACGATGTGGGCGATATGGTGGGCTAGAAGACGGGCTATACACGATGATCAGTACCAGAGCCCCATTAGCACGCATTGCTTCATTAACAAATTCCTTGCTGATCTTGAGTTAGTCACTATTCAGAGCTCCGAGCGAGCCAGCGGCATGCATGCAAGGAAAAAGGATTTGCATGCAACGAATGAGCTGCAGCATGCAGTGCAGGACGACGGGCGTGTATGCGATCCCTCGAAGGGCTGGTAGCGTCCAACAGAGCATAATGTGAAAATCAATGGTGGATGGAGGGCATGCTCCTATGAGAAGTCTCAGAACGACCAAGAGAAAGCCGGCCAGATCTTCAATATGCACATCTGCACTCTAGGTATATCGAAGATAGATGGACCTATTATTGCGGTGCGCTTCCTCTCTGTGGTCTAATCAATTGTTTGAAAGACCCAAATCCACATAACAAGAATATTCAAGTCGGACATGAATGAGTGAGGCCGCTTCATTATGTAGATCAGAAAAGGAATTTCGCTTCAGTCGCAACGACATCAATGTCCGCGTTAACTGTAGATATGTCTTATCTTTTGTGCTGTGTAGGATTGAGTAGTTGGTAAGTTGGTATCGGATGCAGTGCAGGCTGGGTGCGACAATATTGTGACAGGCGTTCTCGGCGAGTCTGTCACAGTCACTATCTTGAAGTGGAGATCACAAGTCCCAGCGGAGCCTTATATATGTCTGGAGCACACTGGAAGTATGGTACTCGCAGTGGATGCATAGGCGTTGTCTCAAACATATACGTTGCAGCGAGGCACACACATCGGCTTGCCCAATATATGCTATGTATACCTTCATCCTGTACCTCTTGGGCCGCCATTGTGGCTGTTACAATAACTCTACTCTCGTCGAATGATTATCTCTGTACCCCACTATTAGTGAACCACCCTCTCATCAATTCTGAGATCAGTGGCTCCGTTGCAGTTTACTCTCGCTCAATTAAAGAGATAAAAAGCATCGAAGTACCGATTAGTCACCCACCAAGATTTCAAAAAGTAGGATTGTTCATACGCTATATGGTGCACCTGTGTCGTAATCGTGCAGAAGACCTTACTCCAGCAATTATCATACTATTGACGACATTGTACTGCAAATCTATTGGCCCATTCCGGGTCTAGACGTACAATCTCGTATGCGAAGTGTAGTATATCTGTGCCCGGACATCTCCTATATAGCACTATATTCTATGATAGTCTCTATCCAACCCTCGCATATTTGCTTTATTATTTGTGCACTATAAGTTCCACCAACTCTCACATATGATCACTACGAGTAAAACACAGAGAAGGAAAAAAAAGAACTCTACACAAATAGACATCAAATTCTCTGGTACTAAACGAACAATATTCTTATTTACTCACAACAATCAACTACTCGTAAGGGCGCCTACCAATATTGTTCATGCGGAGACATCAATGATCGTAATACCCCCCCGTTTCCAGTTTAGCAAGCGCCTATTTCGCGTGGTCTCAGGATTTGCGTAGGACTTTATTTGCTTTGTGCAGGTGCGAGGGGACTCGCGCGTAGCCCTCCCCCGTCCGCTGGCCTAACTGGATTTGCTGATACCCTGTTGGTCTCATAAAACCGCTAGTATGCGGAGACATACCTTACGCTACTTTGCCTGACTCGCACGCGATATATCTCTCCTGACTTTGGTCGCGCCGATAAAAAACCACAGCAATAGAACTGTAGCCCTGCATATAGACAACCACCATGCTCTCACGCAATGAATGGCCATTTCTCGGCGGACCCGCCACGTGTTAGTGCGCTGGAGGGAGAAAACTTAACGCAAAAAGATCAAACAGGGGATCCCCGTGTCTATGAACCACACGGGTCTGCCTCTCAGCACCCTCTCTTTATAGCCCTCTCCTCTGGCCCGACAGGCTATCTCACAGCCGTGACATTTCCATTGCTCTCTTCGTTTTCCTTCTTCCCCCGGCCTGTCCACCCTGTTGCTCGCCCACCTTTCGTGCGCGAGTCTCTCTACATATCCCTCTGCCTCGTCCATTCTGTCATCTGTGTTCGGCCTCCATTTTCCGTTGCTTTGTTTCTGAATATGCGGCTTTAAGTTCCCAGCGAAAATGAAGACATTCCAGCAAAAATCAGATTACACTCTAGACTCCAATCTAACACATTATTATTCTCAGTCCTCCAGCAAAAAGAGAATATGACAAATCTCAAGAGTTCTCTCAAATGTCATGAGCTATTCCAGAAAGACCGATTGAGAGGTATGCTGCATGAACACTTGCATAAAACTTCAAATGAGCACTTTTTGTTATGAGAAATTTGCATATAGTTCCAACCAAAATTACTCAAAAATGACAAGATGGCCAAATTCCTATTTGAGCAATCCGTCAGTCTAGTAGCGTGGTCCTGTCTCCCTCTAACGTGCCCCATCGATAGCAAGTGTCTCATTCATCTGTAGGTGGCTCGTCCTACTACTCCATATATCAGTCCAACTACCATGTAGTATGTCCGTAGATTTTTTTATAAAACTGTGTAACATCTGGTGGAACTGATCGTAGCAAAAAGAATTCTAATAGTGGTCACGCCTACACTTTTCGGATTATCCCTCTCTAGTCACGATGCGATTGAGGGCTTAATGGCCCTGAAGTTGTCGCCGGATTTCTATTCCTCAGGTTTGCAGTTCCTTACCTACTAGCTATCACCCGTGTTGCTAGCGTCATGGACACGTATAGGGTGCCGGCTGTGGGGTGTCTCTAACTTTGCGCCAGCGCTATGTAACAGGGTCACAGCTCGAAGCCTGTCGATATACAATCGGGGTCTTCGAACAGATGTGTAGAGGTTTGCCGCCTACATATACTCGCGTGACCGCTCTAACTTATACAAATGGGTTATATAGTCCCGCATCCACGGATTATAAAGAGAGCAGTCTCCCCACCTTAATCTTTCAGTACTGCCGAAGGTTGAAGACGGGATAGTAAGGTTCGCGCAGCTGCATTTAGCACCAAAATGTTTGTAGTATAAGTGAAGCGCTACCAGCAGACCCCCCCATTTGCAGATTAATAAGTGCAGATAATATCATCAGGGCAGCTTTCGATTTCCGAGGACTTGAGATACAAGCGGATCGGGGTGGATTAGAGAGAACCTATTGGCAGGCAGACTCAGTGGGTATTAATACCAACTTTGGGAACCGCTTTTTCTTCCATTTAAAGAATACTCCAAGTCCTCATTGAGCAGATAAGGTTAGGCTATGACGAGCGGGTGTGCAAGCCGATGCATAGGCCCACGTGCTAGCATGACGCCGACGAAGTGACGGTTCAAAAATCGGCGGCCTCACTAAACCTGTATATAATCTCTAAGGTCTATTGAATATTGTGTCTCCGTGAGAGAGATGAGTTTATGAGACTCGATGTTTGCGATAATGTTCCTTTCTTCTCTCCTTTAGTATAGGAAACTGCGGGAGTCGCAGTGCGTGCTGAGAGATCCTACATCTTACGAGTATCATGCTACACAAATCTCCCTTTGTGGTGTATCGTATATACATCCTACCTCCCCTCTCGATACTCTCGATGTGTACGCATCCTGCTCATGCAGTGAATCTATCCATACCACTATTAACTCTGGACTGGTATTTTCGTTATCATCTATCACGTGCTATGCGGGTCAAAGATCTCCAGTATGACAAAGATATACATACGACAATACACACATACCACTATATCCAACATTTAACATAAGAAAGAAGAAGAATTCCTAAAGTGAATACAGGACCTGCGTTAGCACTCCGCATCAGACTCAAGAAATCGCATCTAGCTACCTTCCTCAACCAGAGTCTGGTGAAGATCCACACCTCCGCCTCCATGTCACCCAGCACCCATGGGCCGCGGTAATCAACCACCACCTCATCCGACTTCCACCTTCTCCGCACATATATCCAAAATCCCACAACCTCCAGAGATCACTTTCCGGCTCGGATCGGCCACCACAAGGAGAAATACCAAGTAGACAGTACTATGAGTCTTGCGTTTCTCTCTCGTCTCGGACCTAATGCTTGGGCGTTGCCTCAGATCAAGCGGTGCCCAGATGAGAAAGCGATCAGCCGTACGATGCGTATGTGAGAGGCACAACCCAATTCTCTCTCTCTTCTCACTGATCCATGGCCACTTTTTCGTCCACCCTTCCACCCAGGTGGTTATAAGTAGAGTGAAAATTTGCAAGTCGATATCAACTTTCTGCCCTAGCTAGCCCTCTGTGTTAGTTGTTTTTTTATTGTGGTTCTCAAACAATTTAAACAACTTCAAGGGTTGCTTGATTGTGCGCTTCCTTATGTCTCCCGAGAAAGATTCCTTAGCCCAGGTGGGCTTCGGACGCTCCAAGAACCCTCTGGAACACGGCTGCATAGGTGTTTTGAGTGATGACGTGCTGGTGGTAAAAAAAGCCAACTCACGAAGAACCTAATACCACATGGCTTCTCACGGTAGTAGACTCCACAGAGCTCAGCGCGCGACTATTATTTTGGCCAGCAGTGCCTATTTAATCAACAGCTTAATCTATGATTTTCAGGAAGTCGCACCAATTACAATATAAGATAAAATTTCAACTCCAATGTCGCATGGCATCCAGCATATATCCTGAGTTTAGAATTGGGGCAAGATCAAAACCCCTCACGGATTGAGGTGGTTGCACTGCTTCGGCGCTCTCCGACATGAATATATCCCTGGTCTCTGCATGCGGCACGGGTCTCGCGAAAAGACATCCTTGATCGCACTCTCAAGGATGATTACTTATACACCCCAGGGAGCTATCTTCACTCAGGGTCTCAGAGCAGTGAGCTTCTGCGAGTTCTTTTCCGTAAGTGATTACGCTCTCGCGTCTGCTTATTTGCGATGACATCTTACTTCGGCGTCCACCGACTAAAATGGCGGGGTGTACTGAAATCCTTCCGCAAGAGCGAAAGTTGAGTCCTCTGACATACTCCGCATTCTCACAGTAGGTTTAACACCAATATTAAATAAAGAATGGATGCTTCATTACAGTAGCCTTGAAGTGGTCTTTTGGCTTTTTCTTTCCAGCTAAGCACCAACCGCTGCGAGTATTTTCTACTTTAAGTTTTGTGTGTGCAAGTTTTTCGACGTTTTATTCGGCGTGGCGCCTCTCGTGGCTTAAAGGATTTGGCAGACTCGAGGATTATGGAACAAGGATGCTCTGGTGGCGGCTTATGGCCACACTACGACAGGGCTACACGGCCAAGAGCCTCAGCTTTTGGAGATGCCTGCGATGGCACCACCCCAAGATAATGCACACAACTACGTGGGAGGACAGGTGGCCTAGCATAGTGCGACAAATCGCGACTATCAAGTGGCGCGGATGCCCCCGCACCATACCTGGCACTTCCTCTCCGCTCTCTTTCTGCGCCCCCTCTCTGGTGATCATTCATCTCTATACCATAAACGAATAGTACTGGACTGGGTCTAATATTGATTTTGTAGTTCTACATCGACTGCCTACGGCATCTATGGTGTATGGCATGTGAGAGAACTCGTGTTCTTGTATGAATTCTCTGCCAAACTAGTGTAACTCGTTATTGCTGAGTTTTAATGGCTTTAGCCCACGAATATGCCAAGATGCCGTTTCTGTACGGAGCACAGGCTCTTTTGACTTGAGATTTACGCTTGAATATACCTCTTGGGTGCTTAGTTGATTCACGATACAACTACACACATTGTATGTCTGCATGTGCACTGACAACTTGCCTCATATCCGAGCTTGAGCTTCTATGAAGTGAGTGTGCTATTCACTCAAGTAAACCGTGTACCAATTATCTACATCATTACTAGTCGGTGATATCTGAAGGGTGATGGATATCTTATCACAATACTTAGTTGGTTCAAGTTTTACTTAGACATATAACTTCCCCTACCTACTTTCAATCTCTCATGCTTCACTAGAATATACTTGTATGGTCTTGTATATTTAAGGACCATATTGTGCTCCGATTGAGTTAACTCCTTCTCAATGTGAACAAAAAACCTCCTGACTATATGCTGTGTGCGGTGTCAGCCAACCGATAAATGGGAATTAGGTTTTAAAAAAACTCTATTTATAGAAGACGCTCGATGCTCGCGTCTGAATGCTACTGAGATTAGTTTGTTATGCCATAAGTAGTATGAGATCTGTTTGTAGACGCATACATAAGCAGGCTATCTCTATCACGGCTAGAAGTGTGGTAGCTCGAGGCCTCTTACCCCATCTCCTCCGGAGTGATATTTTAATTAAAGTAGACTGTTATGCTTATTTGCCTTGATTAATACTTGTGGTTTGAAGGTTGCTTGATTCCCGCTAGCATGCATGTATGGTGAAAACCGTCTTTTATGTGATGAAGGCCACGGAACACTCAAAGCATCATCGAGTCTACTCTGTCATCAAGCCCTCTTTCGAGCGGGGGCATCAAATATTAGGACATCCCTCCTACAGTCATAGTTAGGCAAGTAGTCTAATAAAGACAAACTTCCTTTGTCACATAGTTCAAATAATGAGTCTGTCTGCGAAGCATGTCAATGTGCCAAGAGCCATGAAGCTTCCCTATCCTAAGTCTACTAGTGTGTCTCATGCCCCAGTACAATTGATCTTCACTATGTATGGGGTCATGCTCGAGATTCTTTTGGTCGAAAAAAATATTATGTTAGCTTCATTGATGATTACAGCAAGTTCACATGGATTTATTTGCTTAAATATAAATCTGAAGTTTTTTCCATCTTCCAAGAGTTTCAGAAGCTAGTTGAGCACCACTTTGATCGGAAAAAATATTTCAGTCCAAAGTGACTGGGGAGGGGAGTATGAAAAACTCAACTCCTTCTTCCGGAGCATTGGGATTACTCATTATGTGTCTTCCCTCATGCTCATCAGCAAAACGGTTCTGCTGAACGCAAACACCGTCACATCATTTGAAGTTGGTCTATCCCTTCTTAGATCATGCATCTATGCCCCTCAAGTATTGGGATGAGGCTTTTATGACGACTACATATCTTATCAACCGTCTTCCCAGTAAGGTCATTGGCAATTCCACTCCTTTAGAACGATTGTATCATCAAAAGCCAGACTACACCTCTCTCAAAAAAATTTGGGTGTGCTTGCTACCCCAACTTACGTCCGTACAATCGTCATAAACTAGAGTTTTGCTCCACACAATGTGTGTTTATTGGGTACAGTAACCTTCATAAAGGATATAAATGCCTTGAACTGTCTACTGGACGTATATATATCTCCCGTGATGTTATCTTTGATGAAACTTTATTCCCCTTTTCCCTACTTCATCCCAATGTTGGCGCCTTGCTTCATGCAGAAATTGCACTCCTACCAGACTATTCTGTCCATCCTGATCACGGGGGTGAACTAAATGATCATGATCATGTGCAAAAATCCACATAAAACCGCATATCTAATGGCTCTTGTACAGATTCTACTCATCATTTTATGTGTAGACAGGACAAACCAACCGCGGAATCTGAGGATGATCCAGCTGACAGCGCGCGATCCCAGGCAGATCCGCGCCAGCATGCAGCGCAGGGCAGCACGTGATCCTGTGCAGATTCGCTCCTGGCGGGCGACAGCGACAGCAACCTCGCTGCGGGTCCAGCGGGCCAGGGCGCGCCATTCCAAGTCGACCAGGTGGGCCATGCGGGTCCTGACGCGGGCCCAGGCATGTCACTCCAAGCCGACCGGGCGGGTCACAACGGACCAGGTACGGGCGCGGGCCCTGGCACGGATCCCGGCGCGTCCCGCCCAGCCCATCGCCTTGCTCGCCTCGACCTGGTGGTCGGAGTTACGGCGGCGGGGGGGTGGAAGCGACTCTCAACTGCCACGTCGGTCGGGGATCCGATGCGCCGCCAGGAGTGTATTGCGGTAACACTGCGTGCAGTCCTTCCTCGGATCTGGAGCCACACACTGGATCTTCTGTGGCTGACGGCTAACCAGCTGCTGGGATCTCCTGTGCCACAATCAACAGCAACTGTTTCTATGGCTCCTTTCGTTCCTCCCCGTCGACACACCAGGTTCTTGCCTCACCACCGATACGTCTAAAGATAAACACTTACCTCAACCAATAAGTGATGAGCACAAAACTAACAGTAATTAAATCACTAAACCCTATAATGTATGCTTGGTTATTCCTTGCCCATAGACCCTGCGACTTGAACCCTGAATTAACTGTGCATATAGTTAGCCATGCACAATTGCCTAAACACCGTGATGGCAAAGCCGAATACTTCCAATTATGACATAGCTGAGCAGTACCTAATGCATCTCCATGTAAAACATCAGATGCCTTTTAGCCCCTCCGATGGCGTCCTATCATACCGACACAGTGCAACCGCTCTTATTTTGTGGCAAATGGCCTACCAAACATATCTTGACTTAGTCAATTTAGTGTTGCATACATGTATTACATCATGATCAACATCATTGACTCTCAAAATGTGCATATATCCCTGGGCTACACCAGCCGTGAAGTGCGATCAAGACTCTAGCTACCAAGGCAAATGGAAGTTGCTGTTTGGCGTCAAAGGTAAATTAGGTTATAAGTTGATGACTACGTTTTGTAGTATTGATGTCTAAGATACAACTTTAATGCGCTTGGTGGAGTTATAGAAGACTCAAATTTACCCTTATCTCATAGGCACAGTCATCTTGTCTCTATTGTGATGTACCATTGGGCTTATTTCCCAGGAGAGAGATGGGAGCTATACTGAATCGAGAGCATCTAGATTATAGTCTCCCCACCAACGTCTCCTGCGATGGATTGTTAGAGAGCAGAAAGAAGTGTTCCATGCTGGCAACCACCAGTTATGCGCGAACAAGAGACAAAGCACCAACCACAAAAGGGAGAAATTATGATAAAATGTTAAGTTGGAGACTCCATAAGAAAACAGTTATATGGACTAAAAGCAGAACATACGGCAAGAGCATGCTATTCTAGGTCAAGCATTGCAGTCCATACATCATAACTATGGAGTACATATAGCGGCGATGCGCGAGAAAAGAAAAGAATAACGATACTTTGTTCTGCATGAACAAAGGAACAGAGTCGTTTACTATCACTTTTCACACCTGACTGTACTTGCATGCCTTCAAGAGTGGCTCTCGGTTCGTAGTAATTATCTCAAATATTCAAATGTACTACCGAGCGAGCGAGCGCAGGTCTACCGTAATGTTGTGATGCATCAAGCCTAATCGTGATCAGTATACTAGTTTGGGGAATTTTTCAATTATAGAGCTGGCTAGTGGGGAGAGTGTTGTCTACGTACCCACGCAGTGAATATTCCGCAATCTGAGCGTGCGGACAGCTTGTCCTCATTCACACAAACAAAATTTGCCGCATAAGCGGTTAGTCGTACCTCATGTACATGCCACAGAGCACCAAAAGATTGATGCACCACCGATCAAGCATCGCAACACTTTAATCTTCTACTCTTGATGAGCTTTCACACGATGTTCGAGCAAGAATACGTGTTACTAACTGCCTCGAGATTCTGCACACTGACGCCCCGGACTCCGATCCAGCAAAGTGTCGGGGAAGAGTTCCGTCAGCACGACGGCGTGGTGACGATCTTGATGTACCACAGCAGCAGGGCTTCGCCTAAACTCCGCTACAGGTATTATCGAGGACTATGGTGGCTGGGGGCACCGCACACGGCTAAGAATAGATCATGTGGATCAACTTGTGTGTTTCTGGGGTGCCTCTGCCTCAGTATATAAAGGAGCCAAGGGGGAGGGGGCCGCCGGCCAGGAGGAGGGCGCAGGAGGAGTCCTACTCCTCCCGGGAGTAGGACTCCCCCCCCCCCCCAATCCTAGTTGGACTAGGATTCCCCGAGGGGAAAGAGAGAGAGGGGGGCCGGCCACCTCTCCTAGTCCTAATAGGACTAGGGGAAGGGGGGAGGCGCGCGGCCACCTTGGGCTGCCCCTTTCTCCTTTCCACTAAGGCCCATTAAGGCCCATATGGTTCCCGGGGGGTTCCGGTAACCTCCCGGTACTCCGGTAAAATCCCGATTTCACCCGGAACACTTCCGATGTCCAAATATAGGCTTCCAATATATCAATCTTTATGTCTCGACCATTTCGAGACTCCTCGTCATGTCCGTGATCACATCCGGGACTCCGAACAACCTTCGGTACATCAAAATGCATAAACTCATAATATAACTGTCATCGTAACCTTAAGCGTGCGGACCCTACGGGTTCGAGAACAATGTAGACATGACCGAGACACGTCTCCGGTCAATAACCAATAGCGGGACCTGGATGCCCATATTGGCTCCTACATATTCTACGAAGATCTTTATCGGTCAGACCGCATAACAACATACGTTGTTCCCTTTGTCATCGGTATGTTACTTGCCCGAGATTCGATCGTCGGTATCCAATACCTAGTTCAATCTCGTTACCGGCAAGTCTCTTTACTCGTTCAGTAATACATCATCCCGAACTAACTCATTAGTTGCAATGCTTGCAAGGCTTAAGTGATGTGCATTACCGAGAGGGCCCAGAGATACCTCTCCGACAATCGGAGTGACAAATCCTAATCTCGAAATACGCCAACCCAACATGTACCTTTGGAGACACCTGTAGAGCTCCTTTATAATCACCCAGTTACGTTGTGACATTTGGTAGCACACAAAGTGTTCCTCTGGTAAATGGGAGTTGCATAATCTCATAGTCATAGGAACATGTATAAGTCATGAAGAAAGCAATAGCAACATACTAAACGATCGGGTGCTAAGCTAATGGAATGGGTCATGTCAATCAGATCATTCAACTAATGATGTGATCCCGTTAATCAAATAACAACTCATTGTTCATGGTTAGGAAACATAACCATCTTTGATTAACGAGCTAGTCAAGTAGAGGCATACTAGTGACACTTTGTTTGTCTATGTATTCACACATGTATTATGTTTCCGGTTAATACAATTCTAGCATGAATAATAAACATTTATCATGATTATAAGGAAATAAATAATAACTTTATTATTGCCTCTAGGGCATATTTCCTTCAGTTTGTGCTTGTTTATGTTGATGATATAATTTGCTTAGTTCAAGTTCAAAGAGGCCACAACTTGTTTTTGCTTAAGGATATTTAAAACTGAATTTGCTCTCAAGGATCTAGGTGAACCTTCACTATTTCTTGGTATAGAAGTAAAGCAAGTCAGAGATGGCATACTGCTCTCACAGGAAAAATATACAGCCTGAATGTCTTAAAGAGGGTGGGATTGGGAGGAATTGCAAACCAGTTCAGCAACACCGATTTCACCTCAGAGAGAAACTTACAGTTGATAGTGGAGAAGTCTTGGCCCAGAAGATGCAACAAATTATTAGAAGTGTTGTTTGGTGCTTTGCAATATTTAACACTTACACGTCCAGATATTTCTTACTCTGTGAATAAGGTATGTCAATATTTGCATGCTCCTAGAACTACTCATTGGACAGCAGTTAAGAGAATCCTAAGGTATCTTCAGTATTCTCAAGGGCGGACTTCAGATTGTCAAGTCCTCTTCCTTGCTTGTTACTGCATATTCTGATGCAGACTGGGCTGGGAGGGTGTGCTGATGATAGAAGATTCTACTGAGTGTTTTGCTGTGTTTCTAGGATCTAATCTTGTATCATGGAGTGCAAGGAAGCAAGGTACTGTCTCACGATCAAGTACAAAGGTTGAATATAAGTCATTAGCAATGCCACGGACTGAAGTAATGTGGATACAAACATTACTCTATGAGCTTGGAATTAAAGCTCTCGAAGGCTGCACGGTTATGGTGTGACAATATTGGTGCAACTTATCTTTCAGCAAATCCTGTCTTCCATGCACGAACAAAACACATTGAGGTGGACTTTCATTTTGTCAGAGAGAGGTAGCTCGAAAGCTACTTGAGATACGATTCATTCCTACAGGGGATCAACTTGCAGATGGGTTCACTAAACCATTGACTGAGAGAAGATTGGATAAGTTCAAGTACAATCTCAACCTTAGCAAGGCTTGAGGTTTAGATTGAGGGGGAGTGTTAGAATTGTTGTATAGGGATAGGAGAGGTGTTTAAACTTGTATCTATCTCTTCTTCTCCTTATCCCGTTTATCTCATGTAACGACCTCTCCTGGTCGATCTCCTCCTCCTCTCTCGATCTCCTCTCGTGTTCGATCCTCTCTGTAACTTGCCTACCAAGGCTTTGCCTCAATATATACACGCGGCCCGAGACAAAGGGTTCTACGCTTCCCAAAATACTTTACATGGCCGACTATAAACATAACCCTTCAAAGAGACATAATATTTTCCAAAAAAAAGAATTTTAAGAGAATGCGTTGGCCCTTTGCCTGGAAAGCAAATCAAAATCACTAAAATTCACTGAAGTTCGGTAACTGAAATTTAGTACAATCAAACTAGAAGCGAGCTATGAGGAAATGTTGAACTTGTGAAGGGACCTACCCTTTTTTATCAACATCTAGCCACGAAAATATGCTAGCGGCTTTAGCAGCCATCGTGTGCCATGTCGGTCGGATAAGGTTCTCTCTAGAGCCCCCCCTGCCTGGCTGCCCCGGCACCAATGGCACCCTCAACACCCAAACCTAAACCCTACTATCTAAGCCTCAGTCATCGCTGCCTCTCAGGGCTGGTCGGTCATTGTCATACCTCTCAAGTTTGGTCCATGCTCACTTCCTTCAGTGTAAAACGTGTAATGGAGCAAGTCATGATGAACCATGAGTTGTCCTTAGTAATATTGAAATATAATCCATGTATTGTGGCGCGTGCGTGAGTTGTATTCTCTTATGGTTAAGCTTGATCTTATATTTATGTTGTCATGTAGACTATTAATATCATAGAGATCAACTCTCAAACCATCGTATCCCAATGATGTAATCTCTTTGTAATCTTTCTGTTGGCTGCACACCCTTACAAACACGAATGCGTCTTTGCTGGCAGGCATACGCTTCAACGATCTACATCTAAATTAGAGCTAAACACGTTGCAATCCTCCTCTGCTCTGGCATCTCTCTTTCCCATGTTCAGATCAGAGAAAAACTAACCTCGAAGAATTTCCTCCCATGGAAAGCTCAAGTGTTGCCGCCGATCCAGGGTGGCTTGCCCGTGACCTTCCTTAACGGGTCGTGGGAAGCACCACTAGAGGAGGCTAAGGCCCCGCTTGGAAACTCTTTTCGTTTTCCCAGCTGTATTGCATGAGTATAAAACCGGTGAATGCAATTACACCCATCGCTTGGTCTGTAAAAGTTTTTGACTATAACATTGCCAAAATAACCAGAAAATAAAACGCACATGGTGAACCAAGCGTGATTTCAGGATTCAACTGGTTATTTTTACGTCTCCGACTAATACAATTGTTTTGGGCTAGAAAACGCCGAACCAATCGCGGCCTTAAGGTGGACAAGACCATCGAGAAGGTTCAGAACCCAGTTTATGTCGCTTGGGTCGCCTAGGACCAGTGGGTCGTGGAATTTCAGTGTGATGAAGGCCGGCATGGCTACCTTTGCAACCAATACCAGCGATAAGGCCAAGGTAGCGGTGAAGGCTCCTACAACAACTTTCCTAGAGTGGCACCTTCTGAGAGAAACTTTGTTTCGAAGTACTTTATAAGAATTTCGAAGGATTGAAATCGTTAGTAATTTTTCCTACGTTGATCGTTTGATTCGCAAGATCAAACCCTATAGTATTTTTTACTAAAGATTTCCATGTAGGCCTTCTTTGGTTCACAGGATTCTAAAAACTATATATAAGAATAAGAAAAACACAGGAATATGATAGGAATGCTTGTGAAAAATTAAGGATTGGTTAACATAGGAATTCTACCAACTTTTGTATTTGGTTCACAGGAATTTTAATAAACATGGCCATGTGTGCGGCAGTGCAGGGCAAGAGCCCGTTTCGAGGGATCACATGAAAATGTGTAGTTAGAATTTTACTATAACACTAAGAATTTTAGTCTCATTGTACGTGCATAGGAATTAAAAAAAGAGGTCCAAGTGGATGCTAAATTTCCAACGGCTCAAAGAGGAGCGGAAAGGCCTCTCATCCTCCTCCTCCTCTTCCTCCTCTTGCTACTACTACCAGGGCCAAGAGTGTGGACCATGCCTCCCCTCTCCACCCACATGACGGCAAGCGAGGTGCCGAGGTTTCTTGCAGAATTATCATGAACCAATTCGATATTGGGAAGTTACGCCATACAACTAACCACATTGATAAGATGAGGGTTTATGAAGTTTTTGTTTGCTCCCAAGCTTGAGACCAGCGTGGCAAGAGCCTATTTCAAGAGAAAGATTACCGTACTGTAACTAAAACTATTGGAAAATTTCTATCTAGTGACTTTTAACATGACAACTCAATTTCAGATGGTATATCCCGAAGGTTGATGTTATTTGATAGAGTCTGAACTGTCCTGTGGTGTACTGTAGAATCTGGTAATTTTAAAGAATGTTGAATAGTTTGAGTTATATTTTGCTATCATATTTAACTGAAGAGTCTTTCAACTAGCAAAAATATTCGTATGAAATAAATAAATATGTTTTATAAGAAATTATAGCAACCACAAACAGAGTCTTACTAGTGAAAAGGTAGCTCTAGTAGATCCTTTGCAAATACTCCCTCCGTTACATGTTGAGTGTCGCTGACTTAGTAAACTTTGTACTAAATCAGCGACATTTAATATGGAGTGGACGGAGTACGTATGCTATCTGGTCATTGGTTGGATAAAAAGCGAGCCTCCAATGCCTTGTTCATAGTGCACTCACAAAATAAATGAAAATCAATTCTATCTACCTTTTTCATGCTTCAATAATTGGATGAGCAGTCAAGTATGTTGTTTGCCCAAAGATTATCATATATAGGATCCTTGCCCTGGACGGGTAAATGCCAAGAACTTCGGATCAGGCAACTTGAGCTCCATGAGACTACTTTCGAGACAACATATATGTTCATATCCACTGATAGCAAATCACATAAAGCACATATGTTTCTGATCCACAGATCATACTTAATTAATAGTCATGTGTTATTACAAAGTTCGTATAACTATGTATAACGACGTAAAATCTTCTGTTGTGCACTAGTAGTACATACAGTAGAAAGCAATACCATGTTTGCAATAAGATTTTCTTATTCGTTTTTAACCCAACTTCTCATATTCCATTGCATAAGGGAACAACCATACATTGCAAAAAAGACATGCGCTGAAAGTGCAGGTACATGAACATGCGTTGTCACGTGTATATACAAGCTCTGTGCTTCACTTCGACATCTTGGACCACACATGTGGAATAGCTCTGAGTTGCAGGTCATACCTTCTGCTTACAGCCAACCCAAACTTCTCGGACATATCAAACGAAACAAGGCTAGAACCATCAGGAAGTCTCCAGTTGAAGGGATATAGAAAGTTTGTTAATGCCATCTCCATGACCGACGAGCCAAACTAGATCCCGGGGCACTGCCGTCGCCCAGCTCCAAAGGGAATGAATTCAAAGTATGTTCCATTGTAATTTAAGTTGATGTTCTCAAACCTCTCTGGCCTAAACTCTCTAGGGTTGTCCCAGTTTTTCGGATCTTGAGAAATTGCAACGGCATTAATGTATATATTGGTGCCTTTAGGGATGTCATACCCCATAACTGTGCAATCCTCTCTAGCTGATCGTGGGATTAGAGAAATTGGTGGATGCATCCTAAGGGTTTCCTTGATGACCATCTGCATGTAGTGGAGTTTACCGAGGTCGTTATTAGTAATGACAGATCGGCCTTCACCAAGAACCTCCCATACTTCTTGTTGTGCCTTAGCCATGATTTCAGGACTCCGCCCAAGCTCTGACATAGCCCACGCCAAAGTAGTTGATGTGGTCTCCGTGGCACCTGCAAACATATCCTGTCGTACAAAGCACAATCAAACATCTCCCTATATAAAGTAATATATGAATACTTCAAAAAGCTACCTCTAATCGTATGAATAATTTAAGTGTTTGTCTGTGAAGACTAATATAGTAACATGTCACCAATTAAATGTAGACACTACAGACGATGGTTAGTACACTCATCACTCAGGAATATGGACAGTTGGGGCATACTAACCATGTGGTGCGCTTTCTTTTCTAAATAGGCACTACATCTGTTCTATTCTTTCTATACTAACAGCAGAATATATTTCTATTTTTGTTAAATTATCATATAATCATTCAAAATAAAGGTTAAAGATACACCAACAGAAATGTATCAACGTCTAAAATATACTATGCAATAAAGGGGTAAATAAGAGTAGAAAACTCTGGGTGAGATAAAATAAATACTCAACACTTTCGAGGCAATAAGATGTTGTCATCGCATTTGCGAGGGCCACCGTGCTAGTTAATACATGAAGATAATAGATCTAGTCTCTGCAGTAAAACTACATCAACATCCTAGCAGAACCCATATGACAATCCTGTTGTCTAACCTGTGAAACCACCTAACCCAGGTTGTGTCTTTGAGGTGCATGCATGACTTATTGTCTTTGTTCAAGACTTCTAGATCTAGGAGGACAAGGAATGTGACATCAATGGAGGGCTACCCTTCTCCACTAAGCATGCCTACAAAATCATTCACTGCGATGAACATAAAGACACTAATGCGATTACATTTGGTGTTCCAGCGTCCAAAAGAAGCCCAAGATCTTTGATTGGCTCCTATGCCAGAATAGCCTAAAATCTAAAGCAAATATGGTTCACAAGCACATTGCCAACGAGACCACCTGCCCATCTTGCGGTTACCATTCAGAAGATTCCGTCCCCTTGTTATTAGAGTGGCAACTCATCGGCATTTCTCAAGGGGATGCCATCGACTATCTTTGGAACTACCCTACTCTAACAAGAACTAGAAGACTCTACTTAGTTGTCCGTATTCCTAATCATCCTTTGGAATAATTGGGATGCTCGGAACGCGAAGGTTTTTCGCCATGTTGACAATCGCAGAGGTACCACGATCAACAACATCATCTCTGAATTAACTCTGTGGTCTCATGTCTCATCGGTTGAAGAAACCGAAAGATAAGATTAATGCATTTGTACCTAACCTCGCGTGTAAATGTGCCTATGTCCTCACCCTATTTGGAACGGACTGCCTTTCACTAATATATTGACCCCTGCCCCCACCCACCCACCACCACCTAATCATTTGAGTACCCACCACAAAAAAAACAATACCTGAAATTAAGAGAAATACTCACAAACAAGACGGCGCAAACAGTCTCTGTGGTTAGAGGGAATTCCAAAGAGTCATCCTTCTGCAGCCTGAGCAGCACGTCCAGCAGATCCTCGTCGTCAGTGCCGGAGACGCCAACGCCAGCAGCTCGTGCGGATTTGCGCTCATCGATGATCTCTGAAATGATGCGCTGCATACGGCCACAGCTCTTCTTCATCTGGCGCTCGCCATTGCTCAGCCACCTTACCAACCTCGACGATGGGAAGAGATCGACGAGACAGAAGCCGCCCAGCAGCTTAAACGCCTTGTCCAACTCGCAGAGGTACTCGCCCTGCTGTGAGAACTTCCCGCCAAAAACTGCCCTGGTCACCACGTCATTGCTGAGCGCCATCACCTTCTCGCTGACGTTGATGGTGTGGCCGGTCGAGGCAGCGGCCGTGATGTCGCGGAGGAGGCTGCCAACCTCCTCGGCCCTGATACCCTCCATGCGTTTCACCTGCGTGGAGCTGAGGAGCTCCATGACGCAGACCTTGCGCATCTGGCGCAGATGGTCGCCGTAGGGGGCAAAGGCGATGCCCCTGCCGCCGCTGCTGAAGATGTCCAGCGTCACGCCGCGCGGCCGGCCCGCGAACACGAGGTCGTTGGTCTTCATCACCAGCGCCGCCGCTTCAGGGCTGGACACGACGACCGCGGGGACCTCGCCCAGCATGAGGTGCATCAGCTGCCCATGCCGGCGAGACAGCTGCATCAGCGTGCGGTGTGGGAGGGCGCCGGCGACGTGGTGGAGACTGCCGATGATCGGGAGAGTCCATGGCCCAGGAGGCAGCTGCTTCCTGGCCGGCTTGCTCTTGCCAACCGAGAGCTTGACAAGCCAAATCACCAGGAGCGTAAGTAGGGCTAGGAAAGACAGGCTTAGCCACCCCTCCATGGCAATGGCAGGCAGCTCTACTATTGAACAGAGACGATATATTCAGTATATGTCCGCTAGTATAGAGAGAGGAAACACCTGACTGGTAGTGGTGTCTTGTATTGCCAAAATGCTAGACACACGGGCTAGATCAACACCTTCACGGATCAGCTGACTTGTCCTTTTTTAATTGGGCTATAAATAACCTTCTCTTCCTCCCCCCCCCCCCCCCCCCCCCCTCTCCTATTCTAACCTGGTGGGGCTGGGCGCCAAGCCCCGTAATAGCCTGTTGATGTAGCTAGCAAAGCCGCTTGTATTGGGTATGAATCAGGATAAGAAGAATGACTCAACAATCATGTTCCATGTTCGTAGTATTTAGGCCAACTCTTCTTCTTTTTTTAAGGTTGTCAGTGCATCATGATTAGCACATGAACAAGAACAACTAGTTTATAAATTATACACAGGTAAGGGGAAGTGAACTATATATTGACAAATATCAAAGGCATCTTTTGTATTGTGACTTGGTAAAAAAAACATTAATGGAGCAATTATTGGTCAATGCTTCATTTGAACCAACCAAAAAACATATTCACACTGCAAGAGTAGGTACTTGGCACCGGTGTCAGCAAATGGGAGCAGTTGGGTATGGAACGTCACCAATGTGGAAATACTTGACTGTCAGCACTGCCTTGTAGCGGGTTGTCTATACAACATGATTAGCACGCAGGTAGCTAGTTTATAAAGTAATTATGCACAAGCAGGAAGAAGGACGCTGTTAATTAAAACATCGTCGACCCAAACAACATTGAGTGGAACTATGCATACCGAAAGACTTGGTACTTCGCACCGGCGGGTGCCGGCACAAGGGAGCAGTTTGCTGTCACCAATGTGGAAATCATGGACTGTCGAGTATTTCCTTGTATCGATCAGGATAATAAGAACGACCCCACATAGCCATGTTTGGAGTATTGATGTTCTTATTATGGACATGCCAAACCTGCAAACATTAAAAAAAAGGCAGCATTAGTTTCAGAAGATTAATCTTTGCATATGCACATGCACTTACTACTGCATCGCTCTAGATGAATACAGTATAAAAGAGATAGAGTATGCTCCTGATAGTTGTATTTTACTGGATAATGCACAAGTTAAGCCAGAAAAGGGGAAAAAGAAACTGAGGAGAAAAACAGAGGTATACAGGACCATACCTTTCAGGAAACATTGATGAGAACTGAAAATGCTGCTATGACACTGTGTTTTTCACTTTCTCGATACGAGTCCATGCATGTGAGTGCTCATAGAGCACTTTAAGCTGCTTAGCTGCCTTTCCCTATCAAAACGTCGATTGCTGATCAGGCTCACAAAACAGTAAGCAGATAGTTCTACGCTTCCCTCGAAGCAGCTCTTGTGTGTCACCATGAGGATAACCCAATCGACGAATGGAAGCATTTATCAATTAGAATTTCTTAGCAAGGAAACTTCAACCATCCTCCTACGGTGTGATCAGATACTACTGATCAAGATCCACGCAGTATGTACTTTGAACGCAAACGGTGTGCTTGGTTCTCCGATACTTTGTATGCAAGCGGTGTCCAAGCCGATTGCCCAAAAAAGTCTAAATCCTGTCTCTTCCTCATCGTCAATGTCTATCTTCTTTGGTGCATTACTGTCTCCTTGCTCCGGCTGAAGTGCGGATGACACTGGGATTGGATGGGAGGAAGGTGGACATCTGAACTTGACCTGACAAGGCATTCAAATTTAGGAGCAACAGGAAACTTGCCGCCGGCGGGTCATTATAGAAACTACTTTGATCGACTGGAAACTACTGTTGAGCTGTTCTGCTTGCGGGCATTTGCGCGAGCAGGTGGTGGGCGTGCTCCATCTCATGCCCCCCAAGAGGAACCGACTGACCTTGTGGAGTCCGGCGACGGAAGTCAGCTAGGGCGAGCACCTCGTGTTACAGCTATTTTATCCTTGCTAGTCGTGGAGGGGATGGGGAGCGGGCCAGCGACGGTGCGCGGCCATGGCTCCGGCGAGTAAGGCCCCGTTCGGATCTTGTCGAGCTTCCCAGAATAGCCAGCTTCCCGTGAAGCCAGCCGCAGCCAGCTTCCGACGGGAGCAGCAATTCGTTCGGCAAGCCAGCTTCTTGGTCGTACCAGCTTCCAGCGTTGTAGCCCATATATTAGGCCAATTTGGCCTGAGGTTTGGAGCGGGCTGAGAGCCCAAGTGGCTGTGAAAGAGGCATGGGCTATAGGCCCAGTCGGATTGGTGAGTGTGGAAGTTATTTTCAGCCCATGGGGCAGGTTCGCTGGTGAATGTTATGTTCGCTCGTCACAGTTTCCCTCGTACCGGTTCGATCGACTCACTTGGCGGTGGCATTGCTTTGTAATTTCACTCAACTCCACCTCCCCTGTTTTCTGGGATCTGGGAAAGGCTAGCTTCTCCTTCTCCTCAGTTTTTGCACTACGCCGCCTCTAGCTTCTAGATTTCAACTCCGTGGAGATAGTGCGTTCGGCTCAGCTTCTTGAGGGAGTTGATTTTTTTTTTTGAGACAATCTTGAGGGAGTTGATGAAGCTGGAAGCTGGAGTGGTTCCGAACAGGCCCTAAGCTTTGCTTTGCTGGGAAGAAGAGGAGGCAGCAGGGAGCGCGAGAGCTATGTTTCGCCTCAAGCGAGCTGTAGGATGGGCTGGCCCAATAACGTGGAACCATCTCTGGTTTGGGCCAATTTTAGAAGGTTCCAGGCGGAGTTTTTCTTTTCCATTTTACTTTTTCTGTGTTTTTATTTACAGTTTTTATTAAGTTTTTTTCAGGAAAATTTCCAATCTATTTATGTTCAATCATAACAGTACAACGAATAGCATAAATAGAAAAAAAATACATCTAGATCCATAGACCTCCTAGAGACAACTACAAGCACTGAAACGAGCCGAAAACCCGACGCCATCATCGCCCCTCCCTCGTTGGATCC
>NC_053022.1:381473304-381489036 GCF_003073215.2 Triticum urartu | reverse complement strand
TGTTCATCCAGCCCTCCACACCACGGGGTCATGTTCATCCACCCCTCCACGGGCACCCCTCCACCGTCTACTGTTCATCCAGCCCTCCACCACACCACGGGGTCCTGTTCATCCAGAGGCAACCCCACTTCTCACTATTCATCCAACCCCCCCCCACAACACTCACTGTTCATCCCATCGATCGGCTTCTGTTAGCAGCAGTAGCGAAGGAATCGCTCGATCGGGTTCAGTTAACAGCCTTCGATCGATCGCTCGGGTTCAGTAACGTATAGCCTGCAGTGCAATCGCTCGGGTTCAATTAGAGCCCAACGCCTCGCTCGGGTTTAGTTAGAGCCAATGGCTCGCACACACGCGTGTACGTGTACGAGAGAAACGCGCATCGCTCGGCCCCCGACCTCCCACCGTAACCGGGAACTCCCCGAAATTTTCCTCCCCCTCGCTTCTATCATGGTTTTTTTCGTCATGGACGGCCCAAAGAATGTCATGCAGCTGCGTCTCCGGCCCGCCCAGGACGAAAAGCCCATTTTCTGTCATGATTTTTTGTCATAGAAGTAGGAGCCCACCACATCTATGATGATACCGGGTTTTGTCACAATTATCGTCATAGAAGTGTCATATGTATGACAGAAAAAAATTTCGTTCGGCCCAAAATGTCACGGATGTGTCTTTTTTTTGTAGTGATATCTCCAGTTTCGAGGTTCATCGGTGTGTGGTTCTGTTCTGCTATCGTTGGTATAACCAGTTTTCTAGGATCGCAAAAGCCATAGTTGATGATTATTTCAAATCCATCAATGTCAAGGCCGCGTACTAGACCGATGAGCCTTTTATTTTGGCAAATCAAGCAACACAGGGATTTTTCTTGGAAGACACATATGCATGTAGCGATGACTGGAGAGTATTTCAAAGGTTTGATAAGAGGAATTCGTTTAATGAAGTTGCATAACAAGATGATGGTTACACTCCTCCTGATGTAGAAGATTCCACAGATGTTCCTAATATCTTTGAGAACCATCGCGTCAATGACGCTGGCAAAAAGATTGCCTGTCGGGCTATGGAAATACGAGAGTTGATCAATAAGACGCCAATGTTTGAGGACATTGAGGATGAAGAGGAAGATGAAACTTGAGGGAATTACGACTCGGACTGATACACATGGCGAAGTTGTTGACGCTACTGCTGTGGATCATGATTAGATTGCTTTTGTCGTATTTGCCTATGAGAAGATGACTTTTTATCTACAATGTGAAATTGTGTTTGCTATGACAACTGAAACATGATGAAGTTATCGTTTAGTATTTTGCTATAAGAACATCACTTATTATGTATGTTGATTTGTGTTTCATGATTGTATGACGACTAAAACATGATGACATTGTTGTTTAGTTGTACTCATATTTAGCTGTGAAACTTGTATTTGATGACATAGTTTGTTGTTGGACTACAATTTGCTACACGTATTCGAATGGGAACGAAGCTGACCCGACAGGGCCTCTGCTAATTTATTTATTTATTATTGAAAGGGGCCTCTGCTATTTATTTATTTATTGATGAGCAAAAGGGGACCCCCCCCATTTTCGTTAATAGAAATCATTAGATGTTCACAACACTACGCCCAGCCTGCTAAACAGGTTTCATTCATTACTAGTTTCCTCAAAGTGCTCATGTCATAGGCACTGAATACATCACGAGTGCTATATACACTGCAAATAAAGAGACAATCAACCTACAGAGCACAAGATTTTGCCCATTATCTTCACAAGCTCTTTCATCTCCTCATTGTTGTCAAGCCCGTTCAACAGTTGTTGCTTAGCCATGATGAGAGGAACTGCATCTTTAACCTTCTATTCTGCATCTTCCTCTTCTGCCATTCCTTCGGTTACTTGTCCAACACCCCAACCTTCTAGTATTGGGATTCCTCGCCTAACCAAATAATCAGCGTAGCTCCATTCCCCCACATCTGCAACTTCCCAGAAATATAACTTTCTGCATGAATCAAATTGGAAGATCATCAACCAAACTATTAGAAAATTAGCAACTAAAAGAAGGCGAACAACACTTAAACATATTATTACCCCATGATTCGGTCATTTGTAGAAGACTCGGTCAAGGTTGAGGATTGTGGTTGAGACATGATGAATGACTCTGCGTGATTTGCAGCAATTGCACCAGTCCAATGGAAGCGGGTTGCGATAAGCAATCGGCTATGATGCGTGTCACAGTGGGGGTGTGAAGAGACCCACAGGCGATGGTACGGGTGGTGACTTGTCGCGTATCAGTTTGTTGCCCGTAGAAGAATAGGTGGACGAGCCGCCAGCCACTACAAAAAAAATACACTTCCATGATGATACATGTTTGTCACAGTAGGTCACTTTTTATGTCATGCATGTACATCCATGACAAATTTATGACAGAATCAAGATAGTCATACCTGTGCTGTCGTAGAAGTGTTCCATGACATTACCAAAATTATCATCACGAAAGTGTCCACTTCCATGATGATAAATCGCCCGTCATAGAAGTGCTTTCGTCAAGGGTGGCCGACACGTGGCATCCACCGTAACGGAACGTTGTTAAGCTATCGGGTCAGGTTTTGGATCCGATAACCCGTTAACAGCCCCGACCAATGGGAAATTTCCACGTGTAAAATTCTTATTGGCCGGACGAAACACGTGTCAACTCGTCAGTGGGTCAGATAGGCGCCTATGATACGTCGACACATGGCACGGCCCAACAGAGGCCCATTCCTATGAAAAGGCCGTCCTGTTTGACTTGGTCAAAAGGTGGCGGGCCGGCCCATGGAAAGCCTGTTAACGGCCTGTTCGCATATAGCCCATTTACATCCCGCTAACCCAAGTCCCGTTATGCCCTATCCGAATTAGGCCCAGTAGCGTCATCTGGGCCATCCAATATGATTCCAGCCCGTTTTCACTTCTGGCCCATGTATGGCCCATGACGTCTTTCGACCCATATGAGGCCCTATGTAACTCTTGGCCTATTAACGGCCCGTGGTGAAACTGGCCCATAATGAACAGTGTATCACTTTATACCCATTAACGGCCCGTTATTCCATTGGGCCGTTTCCAGCCCATGTTATATTTCGGCCTTCTCAGAGCCCATTTATTCTTGGGCTCATTTCCAGCATTCGTTTACTTACGGCTCGTTACTGTCATTTTCTGCTTGTGGGCCAAATTCAGCCCGTGGTTACAGTCAGCCCGTTTGTGGTCCGTTAATACATTGGGCCGTTTTCATAGCGTCATCAAATACGACCTATTAATGATGGCCCGTTACGGTCGGCCCATGAACGGACAATTCCAACTCTAGCCCATTTACGTCCATAATGCGGCCTGTTATTGGCCCATGTTTGGCCAATCGATCATACGGCCCGTATAAGGCCCATTGATGATACGGCCCGTAGAAGGCCCATTATTTCTATGGCCCGTAGAAGGCCTACTATTTCTACGGCCCGTTGAAGGCCCACTGTTTCTACGGCCCATAGGAGGCCCGGTGTCACTACAGTAAATATTAGCCCATGGTTATTGTGGCCTAGTTTTAAAAAATAGGTTATTGCAGCCACTAGTTAACCGCGGAAAAAGAACTGCAATGACTACAAGCAAACAAATAAACAAGACAACAAGGAAATGAATAAGCAAGCAACTAACGCTAGGCTATCACGGCTATTACACATATTACATCCACTGGGCATCAAAGTTCGCCACCAGTGCAAATATAGGGAACAAAGCAGCATATCATATACACTGGCCGTCAAAATTGGCCACCAGTGCAAATAAACGCGGCAGCAAAATAAGAGCATAACTGAAACAACTTCAGAAGAGCTCAAGAAATGTTAGCCTGGGTATCCACCATGCTGGCAATAAGCTTAGTAAGATGATTAGCATTGTCCTGTTTGGCGCTAAAATCCTCCAACGCTTGCTGTTGCACCAAAAAGTATGCATCTGAATGCTCTAGGGACTTTCGCAGTCCTTCCGCTTCTTGTCGCAGCACAGCTGGACGATGTCTTTCAGCTTGTAGTTGAGACTCAAGAAACCGAACTGATTCAGACAGTGAGTTTGAATAGCTTGTGCAAGCGGTAGTGGCCAGTAACTCCAACACTAAACCAAGACAGGATGTGTCACTATCCTAAACCTTATCTGCATTACTTCCTTTAACGTTGCTTAATAAGGCACTCTTCCCCAATATTCTGTCAGCATTCTAAAAGAAGAAACAAGCAGACACATAACAAGTTTAGCAAGTATTAGTATATGAAACTCATTTTGGTGAACCAGTTCATTAGTAAGGTGGATAGGATTAAACTACCAAGTCTTCTATAGCCAAGTACTAGTACATAATAAAAGCATCAAACAAACATATATCTATGTCCTATGGTACCAATGGAATCTTAAATTAGAACAGTTGTTCTTCAGGTTTAGGCACTTGTTCTACATGAACAGAGTACAGTAAGACGCAAGAATATAATACTTAAAAATATAAAATGAGCTCATAGACCTTACCACATTCTTGGTTCGGGACCAGTACAGAACAAGGTGTTCCCAGTCATCGTCCAGTAAATGTGTCTCAGGAGAACGTAAGGGAATTTGACGAGTTTCTTTGCCGGTGAAGTATGTTTTCCGTTTTCTTCAGGTAATTCCGATACTGCCACCAAGCATTCTTGAAGATAGCAGAGGTATTAGCACAGGTTACCTCATCCTGAGTTTCCAAATTGGTCCTTTTCTATAGAGAAAAATGGGAAAATTTTCTGTATTATAACCATCATGGAGGTAGGATGTATGGGACGAAGCAAAGTAATTGCCATGAATAACGTTACTTACACATAACTCCTGGACAAACACCTGCAACTGGCATTTTTCTTCATCTTTAGTATAATATTTCCAAGATGGGAAGATACGCACATACGATTTAACAACATCAAATGCGATAGATGCTAAACTACGACTAGCTGGTTGTGCTTCCTCCACAGGAATAGGCGTACTAACTGGTGGAGTTGGGGTTCGCTGTGATAGTACTGGCCCTTTGGGCACTGGAGCTGCCTTACTAACTGCTCTTGTTTGGGAGCTCTGTGGTGGAGATGGTGCTGTGTCAACAGGAACTGGGTTACTATCGGCTGGGGTTGGGGTTAGATTGGGTGAAGCTGGTTCTCTGTCCATCGTAGTAGGGGTGCAATCTGCGAGAGTTTGGGTTATGTGTGGTAGGGCTGGTTCTTGTGCATGTACAACCGGGGTGCTATCTCCACCAAGAGGTAGCACTGTTTTATTTGAAGACCGTGTTTTTTAGTCCGCTAGATACTGGCATCACCCGCTCCAATTAAAATGGCTGATAAACATGAAACATAGTTGAATGTACAGACATTGTTTGAGAGACAGATGCAATAGATAGTGTGGAAAAAAGAGGGCATGAAATAGTTGACATGTATATTATTTAACTAAAATGGATAGCATGACATAATTTCATATATATGATGTCTATCTAAACTGGATAGCATAGCATAACATAATTCAAAGATATGATGAATAACCAAACAGGATCGCATGACATAATTCACCTACATGTTATCTAAGTAATCTGGATCGCATCATTTAATTCACATATGTGATTTATATGCTAAACATAGGGCATTCGATATGATGTCTGACTTGAGAACATGGTGTTGAATATTGTGTATATGATGTCTAAACTATGTAATGCAAGACACCGTATGCATGATATGAGCAGTATAACCGTGGCAAGTTAGAGCATACACCTCAGTGGGAGAATAGGACTGGTCATCTTTCTTTGAATCCATCTCTAAGGAGCTATCGGGACCCAACAAGAGATCTGCTTCGACAGGTAGCACTGTCTGCTCTGAAGGCCTTGTTTTAACTCCAGATTTTTCCATCTCCCACCCAAATGGCTGATTCATAGGAAGAGTAGTTTAATGTACAAACATTGTCGACAAATGGAAATGTAATGAAGAAAAGGATGGGCAAGATATCATTCAAATATATGATGCCTGGTTAAACAGGATGGCATTGCACATTTCACATATATTATGGCTGGCTAAAAGACATGAGACTGCGAATAGGTGGCATTACAGAACATGTCTAAACTAAGTAGATGACATATATGATGTCAAAAGTAGGCACTGCAAGGCAACATATGCATGATATGACTAACATCATCATGCCAAGGTAGAGCAAACACCTTGGGGGGTAAATAGGAGTGGTCAGCGGTGTCCGAATCCACCTCAGAACAGATATCTTCCTCTGGATTACAATCTGGAGAGGGGTGGGGAGGGTTTGAAATTGAACCCACCATGGAGCGATGTCTGCACGACATTGTATTGCCACGCAAAACTCTTCTCTTTTTCTCTACATGTTCAGCATGACTGTGTACAATATCTGACATGCATACAAAAAAAATATGATGAGATTATGTAAGGAGAGCATGCAGAAATTTAGAGTGATGGTAACGACCAATGGATCGATGTTTTTCCGTTGAACCAAAATAGGCCTAATGGATTGACGTGAATGTATAGTAATAAGTGATGCAACAAGTGTACAACCTCTTTGCTGTAGCCGTGTCGATCTCATCATCATTGGGTTGGTTGCTGAAGCAGTTGAGGCAGAGGTGGCTGTCGGAGGTGTGGAGGAAGATCTGAGGAATCTATAGACGGCGTCCAAGGCACTGCTCTGTTGTGATGGATCGTCATGTCGTTGGAGCAGCTCCGGTGAGCCGTAAGACGTCAAGGCTGAAGCAGCACAAGACAGACATCGTCAATCTCAAGTGGTATTCTAATAGCATCTCCAATAGATGATGTAAAATTAACATCACCAAAAACCACCTAACTACAACAGATGAGGTAAAAACTGTTGACTCTGAACTTAACTGTCGAAACAGAAATTTACTGTGGAATCTGAATGCTACTGTCGAAACTGAACGCAATGGTAGCAGAGAGGCACTTGACATGTAGTTTAGGGAGGGCCAGCAGTTCATCTTCAACCTGCACCCCCCCCCCTGAGCCGCCAGCCACCACCGGCCGAACCGCCGGCCCCAGCGCCGCCTCACCGCCCCGAAACAACTCGCCACCGCCGCCCCGGCCAGCCCTCTAGGCCCCCCGCACCCCCCACACTAAACCCTAAGATAGATAGTGGGGTACCTCTCCGGCGAGCCCCCGTCCCCGCTGCGGGTGGTTCTTCCTTAATTCCGGCGAGCCCTCCCAACCCCTGAAAATCGAGTAACCCAAAAGTCGATTCAGTCGACTGAAGTGTGGCTTAATCGGAGCAGAGCAGCAGCACGAGCGAGGGGGAGAGCAGCAGCAGCAGCTGGGCTAGCAAGCGATCGAGCGAGAGCCAGAGCAGCAGCAGCAGATCCGGCTGGTATGGACGCCGCCGCTGAAGGGGCCTCGCACTGGGAGAGAGCCGTCGTGGAGATGTCGCTCCATGGGGGTGCGGGATGGAGCACCGTCGGCGCCGGGAGGTCGAGTTAAGGAGATGGTGCGATGCGATGAGTGTACAACCTCTTTGGTGGCGCCGAGTATGCCTCGGCTTCGTCCAAGGAGTCGGTGAGGATGCTGCGGTTCCGGTGGAGCAGGTTAAGGCGGCGCTGTGGGGATGGAGTAGCCGTGATAGACGAGGCGATCGTCGGAGCATCTCCTTGGAGGTGGAGGACGGGGCGGCTGAACCGGCGGGACGGTGAGATGGACGACGGATCCTCATCCGGGGAGGTGGACAAGGGACGTCGAGCTGTTGCGGTGGACGACGTCATCAGGGAAGAGGCTCCGGCTGGGTAGCGGTGACGTGGCGGACGGAGGAGGGTGGGGTTTCGCGGCTAGAGCGGAGAGGTTATGGCGGCATGGGATTTCGAATGGCTAAAAGGGGGCGATGGGAGGGGGTGAAGCATGACTTAGGAACGCGCTTGTCCAAAATGTAGGGTGTGTTACAAAAGTACCCCCCCCCCACTGATTTGAACTAGCGGCCCTTTCGGCTCAGGGTTAGAAGGGGGATTTTGCGTGTCAGGATCTGGTAGCTGGAGGGAGTTTTCGCGCGCGTTGTAATTTCGGGATAGCAAGGCACGGGTTGTGAAGGCGCCAGTTTTGGGAGCACGATATCTGAATTTTTGGGATATAACAAGACGCGGGTTGAATTTTAGGGACAATCCTAATGTGTAGTAATATTGTACTTGTACGTACCAAATCAATTCGCACTTCCCTCAACCAAAAAGAAAACGAAAAAATAAAACTATTCACACCACACAAAGAGAGAGTCTTGCCCCGTTTTACTATACAAATGATATTCAAAGCTACTCCCTCCTTCCATCTATATAGGGCCTAATGCGTTATTCGATGCTAACTTTGACCAAATATTAGAGCAATGATATATGACATGCAACTAACACAAAGCCCATCGTTAAATTCGTCTGTGAAAGGTTCTTTCAATGATATAATTTTCACATTGTGCATGTCATGTACTATTAATCTTATCAATAGTCAAAGGCGGTCTTAAAAATCTCATTACGCCCTATATAGATGGTGTTGGAAATATGCCCTAGAGGCAATAATAAATTGATTATTATTATATTTCCTTGTTCATGATAATCGTTTATTATCCATGCTAGAATTGTATTGATAGGAAACTCAGATACATGTGTGGATACATAGACAACACCATGTCCCTAGTAAGCCTCTAGTTGACTAGCTCGTTGATCAATAGATGGTTACGGTTTCCTGACCATGGACATTGGATGTCGTTGATAACGGGATCACATCATTAGGAGAATGATGTGATGGACAAGACCCAATCCTAAGCCTAGCACAAGATCATGCAGTTCGTATGCTAAAGCTTTTCTAATGTCAAGTATCATTTCCTTAGACCATGAGATTGTGCAACTCCCGGATACCGTAGGAGTGCTTTGGGTGTGCCAAACGTCACAACGTAACTGGGTGGCTATAAAGGTACACTACAGGTATCTCCAAAAGTGTCTATTGGGTTGGCACGAATCGAGACTGGGATTTGTCACTCCGTGTAAACGGAGAGGTATCTCTGGGCCCACTCGGTAGGACATCATCATAATGCGCACAATGTGATCAAGGAGTTGATCACGAGATGATGTGTTACGGAACGAGTAAAAGAGACTTGCCGGTAACGAGATTGAACAAGGTATCGGGATACCGATGATCGAATCTCGGGCAAGTATCGTACCGCTAGACAAAGGGAATTGTATACGGGATTGATTAAGTCCTTGACATCGTGGTTCATCCGATGAGATCATCGTGGAACATGTGGGAGCCAACATGGGTATCCAGATCCCGCTGTTGGTTATTGACCGGAGAACGTCTCGGTCATGTCTGCATGTCTCCCGAACCCGTAGGGTCTACACACTTAAGGTTCGATGACGCTAGGGTTATAAAGGAAGCTTGTATGTGGTTACCGAATGTTGTTCGGAGTCCCGGATGAGATCCCGGATGTCACGAGGAGTTCCGGAATGGTCCGGAGGTAAAGATTTATATATAGGAAGTCCTATTTCGGCCATCAGGACAAGTTTCGGGGTCATCGGTATTGTCCCGGGACCACCGGAAGGGTCCCGGGGGCCCACCGGGTGGGGCCACCTATCCCGGAGGGTCCCATGGGCTGAAGTGGGAAGGGATCCAGCCCAAAGTGGGCTGGGGCGCCACTTCCCTTATGGCCCATGCGCCTAGGGTGAAGGGGGAACCCTAAGGAAGAGTCCCAAGGAGGGAAGGCACCTCCTAGGTGCCTTGGGGGGGAGGGAAACCTCCCCTGGCCACCGCCCCCTAGGAGATTGGATCTCCTAGGGCTGGCGCACCCCCCCCTTGGGCTCCCTATATATAGTGAGGGTAGGAGGGCCTCTTGACACAACCCCTTATGCCTTTGGTGCAGCCCTTCCCTCTCCCAAGTCCTTCTCCTCTCCCATGGTGCTTAGGCGAAGCCCTGCAGGATTGCCACGCTCCTCCACCACCACCATGCCATTGTGCTGCTGCTGGATGGAGTCTTCCTCAACCTCTCCCTCTCTCCTTGCTGGATCAAGGCATGGGAGACGTCACCGGGCTGTACGTGTGTTGAACGCGGAGGTGCCGTCCGTTCGGCACTAGGATCATCGGTGATTTGGATCACGACGAGTACGACTCCATCAACCCCGTTCACTTGAACGCTTCCGCTTAGCGATCTACAAGGGTATGTAGATGCACTCTCCTTCCCCTCGTTGCTGGTCTCTCCATAGATAGATCTTGGTGACACGTAGGAAAATTTTGAATTTCTGCTATGTTCCCCTACAGTGGCATCATGAGCTAGGTCTATGCGTAGTTTCTATGCACGAGTAGAACACAAAGTAGTTGTGGGCGTTGATTTTGTTCAATATGCTTGCCGTTACTAGTCTTATCTTGATTCGGCGGCATCGTGGGATGAAGCGGCCCGGACCAACCTTACACGTATGCTTACGTGAGACAGGTTCCACCGACTGACATGCACTAGTTGCATAAGGTGGCTAGCGGGTGTCTGTCTCTCCCACTTTAGTCGGATCGGATTCGATGAAAAGGGTCCTTATGAAGGGTAAATAGCAATTGGCATATCACGTTGTGGTTTTGGTTTTGCGTAGGTAAGAAACGTTCTTGCTAGAAACCCATAGCAGCCACGTAAAACATGCAAACAACAATTAGAGGACGTCTAACTTGTTTTTGCAGGGTATGCTATGTGATGTGATATGGCCAAAAGGATGTGATGAATGATATATGTGATGTATGAGATTGATCATGTTCTTGTCAAGGGAATCACGACTTGCATGTCGATGACGAGACAACTTCAAGAAGACACGATGATGGAGATCATGATGATGGAGATCATGGTGTCATGCCGGTGACAAGATGATCATGGAGCCCCAAGATGGAGATCAAAGGAGCTATATGATATTGGCCATATCATGTCACTATTATTTGATTGCATGTGATGTTTATCATGTTTATACATCTTATTTGCTTAGAACGACGGTAGTAAATAAGATGATCTCTCATTAAAATTTCAAGAAAGTGTTCCCCCTAACTGTGCACCGTTGCGACAGTTCGTTGTTTCGAAGCACCACGTGATGATCGGGTGTTAGATTCTTACGTTCACATACAATGGGTGTTCACTAGCCTAGCATGTACAGACATGGCCTCGGAACACATGCAAACACTTAGATTGACTTGACGAGCCTAGCATGTACAGACATGGCCTCGGAACACAGAAGACCGAAAGGTCAAGCATGAGTCGTATGGTAGATACGATCAACATGAATATGTTCACCGATGTTGACTAGTCCGTCTCACGTGATGATCAGACACGGCCTAGTTGACTCGGATCATGTAATCACTTAGATGACTAGAGGGATGTCTATCTGAGTGGGAGTTCATAAGATGAACTTAATTATCCTGAACATAGTCCATAGATCTTCGCAAATAATGTCGTAGCTCGCGCTTCATTTCTACTGTTTAGATATGTTCCTAGAGAAAATTTAGTTGAAAGTTGATAGTTGCAATTATGCGGACTAGGTCCGTAAACTGAGGATTGTCCTCATTGCTTCATAGAAGGCTTATGTCCTTAATGCACCGCTCAATGTGCTGAACCTCGAATGTCGTCTGTGGATGTTGCGAACATCTGACATACACGTTTTGATGACTACATGATAGTTCAGTGCGTAATGCTAAATGGTTTAGAATTGAGGCACCAAAGACGTTTTTGAAACGTCGCAAAACATATGAGATGTTTCGAGGGCTGAAATTGGAATTTCAGGCTCGTGCCCACGTCAAGAGGTATAAGACCTCCGACGATTTTCTCAGCCTGCAAACTGAGGAGAAAAGCTCAATTGTTGAGCTAGTGCTCAGATTGTCTGAGTACAACAATCATTTGAATCAAGTGGGAGTTGATCTTCTAGATGAGAAAGTGATGTTTCTCCAAAGTCATTACCACCAAGCTGCTAGAGCTTCGTGATGAACTATAATATATCAGGGACATATATGATGATCCTTGAGATATTCGCGATGTTTGACACCGCAAAAGTAGAAATCAAGAAGGAGCATCAATTGTTGATGGTTGGTAAAACCACTAGTTTCAAGAAGGGATACTTCATGAAACGGCAATTCAGCTGCTGCTCTAGTGAACAAACCCAAGGTTGAACCCAAACCCGAGACTAAGTGCTTCTGTAATAAGGGGAACAGCCACTGGAGCAGAATTACCCTAGATACTTGGTAGATGAGAAGGCTGGCAAGGTCAATAGAAGTATATTGGATATACATTGTGTTGATGTGTACTTTACTAGTACTCCTAGTAGCATTAGGGTATAAGATACCGGTTCGGTTACTAAGTGTTAGTAACTCGAAATAAAAGCTACGGAATAAATGGAGACTAGCTAAAGGTGAGCTGGCGATATGTGTTGGAAGTGTTTCCAATGTTGATATGATCAAGCATCGCACGCTCCCTCTACCATCGAGATTGGTGTTAAACCTAAATAATTGTTATTTGGTGTTTGCGTTGAGCATAGACATGATTGGATTATGACTATCGCAATACGATTATTCATTTAAAGAGAATAATTGTTACTCTGTTTATTTGAATAATACCTTCAATGGTCTTACGCCTAAAATGGATGGTTTATTGAATCTTGATCGTAGTGATACACATGTTCATACCAAAAGATATAAGATAGTAATGATAGTACCACCTACTTGTGGCCCTGCCACTTAAGTCATATCAGTATAAAACGCATGAAGAAGCTCCATGTTGATGGATCTTTGGACTCACTCATGTTTGAAAGGATTGAGACATGCGAACCATGTTTGTTGGTAGATATGCATGAAGAAACTCCATGCAAATGGACCGTTTGGACTCACTTGATTTTGAATCACTTGAGACATGCAAATCATACCACATGGGCAAGATGACTGAAAGCCTCGTTTTTCAGTAAAATGGAACTAGAAAGCAACTTGTTGGAAGTAATACATTTTGATGTGTGCAGTCCAATGAGTGCTGAGGCGTGTAGTGGACATCGTTATGTTCTTACTTCACAGATGGTTTGAGTAGATGTTGAGTACATTTACTTGATGAATCACGAGTCTGAATTATTGAAAGGTTCAAGTAATTTCAGGGTGAAGTTGAAAGATCGTTGTGACAAGAGGATAAAAGATCTATGATATGATCATAGAGATGAATATCTGAATTACGAGTTTGGCACAGAATTAAGACATTGTGGAAATTGTTTCACAACTAATACAGCCTGGAACACCATAGTGTGATGGTGTGTCCGAACATCATAACTGCACCCTATTGGATATGATGCATACCATGATGTCTCTTATCGAATTACCACGATAGTTTATGGGTTAGGCATTAGAGACAACCACATTCACTTTAAGTAGGGCACCACGTAATTCCGATGAGATGACACCATATGAACTATGGTTTAGAGAAACCTAAGCTGTCATTTCTTAAAAGTTTGGGGCTGCGACGCTTATGTGAAAAAGTTTCAGGCTGATAAGCTCGAACCCAAAGCGGATAAATGCATCTTCATAGGACACCCAAAACAGTTGGGTATACCTCCTGTCTCAGATCCAAAAGCAATAAGGGATTGTTTCTAGAATCGGGTCCTTTCTCGAGGAAAAGTTTCTCTCGAAAGAATTGAGTGGGAGGATGGTGGAGACTTGATGAGGTTATTGAACCGTCTCTTCAACTAGTGTGTGACAGGGCACAGGGAGTTGTTCCTGTGGCACCTACACCAATTGAAGTGGAAGCTTATGATATTGATCATGAGACTTCGAATCAAGTCACTCCCAAACCTCGTGGGCTGACAAGGATGTGTACTACTTCAGAGCGGTACGTAATTCTGTCTTGGAAGTCATGTTGCTAGACAACAATGAACCTACGAGCTATGGAGAAGCGATGGTGGGCCTGGATTCCGATAAATGGCTCGAGGCCATAAAATCCGAGAGAGGATCCATGTATGAAAACAAAGTGTAGACTTTGGAAGAACTACTTGATGGTCGTGAGGCTGTTGAGTACAGATGGATTTAAAAGGAAAACGGACGATGATGGTAAATGTCACCATTAAGAAAGCTCGACTTGTCGTTAAGAAGTTTCCCGACAAGTTCAAGGAGTTGACTATGGTGAGACTTTCTCACTCGTAGCGATGCTAAGAGTCTGTTGGAATTATATTAGCGATTACTGCATTATTTATGAAGTCTTGCAGATAGGATGTCAAAACATTGTTTCCTCGACGATTTTCTTGAGGAAAGGTTGTATGTGATACAACCGGAAGGTTTTGTCAATCCTGAAAGATGCTAATAAGTATGCAAAGCTCCAGCAATCCTTCTAAGGACTGGAGTAAGCATCTCGGAGTTGGAATGTATGCTTTGATGATGATCAAAAATTTTGGGTGTACACAAAGTTTATGAGAAACTTGTATTTCCAAAAGGGTGAGTGGGAGCACTATAGAATTTCTGATGAGTATATGTTATGGATCAGAAATGACGTAGAATTTCTGGGAAGCATATAGGGTTATTTGAAAGTGTTTTTCAATGGAAAGCCTGGATTAAGCTACTTGAACATTGAGCATCAAGATCTATGAGGATGGATCAAAACGCTTAATGGTACTTTCAAATGAGCACATACCTTGACATGATCTTGAAGGTGTTCAAGATGGATCAGTCAAAGAAGGAGTTCTTGCCTGAGTTGTAAGGTATGAAGTTAAGACTTAAAGCTCGACCACGGCAGAATAGAGAGAAAGGACGAAGGTCGTCCCCTATGCTTAAGACATGGGCTCTACAGTATGCTATGCTATGTACCGCACCTGAAATGTGCCTTGCCATGAGTCAGTCAAGGGGTACAAGAGTGATCTAAGAATGGATCACAGGACAGCGGTCAAAGTTATCCTTAGTAACTAGTGGACTAAGGAATTTTCTCGATTATGGAGGTGGTAAAAGAGTTCGTCGTAAAGGGTTACGCCGATGCAAACTTTGACACTAATCCAGATTATTCAGAGTAGTAAACTGGATTCGTATAGTAGAACAGTTATTTGGAATAGCTCCAAATAGAACGTGGTAGCTACATCTAGGAGATGACGTAGAGATTTGTAAAGCACACACGGATCTGAAAGGTTCAGACCCATTGACTAAAACCTCTCTCACAAGCAACATGATCAAACCCAGAACTCATTGAGTGCTAATCACATGGTAACAGTGAATTAGATTATTGACTCTAGTAAACTCTTTGGGTGTTAGTCACATGGGGATGTGACCTTGAGTGTTAATCACATATCGATGTGAACTAGATTATTGACTCTAGTGCAAGTGGGAGACTGTTGGAAATATGCCCTAGAGGCAATAATAAATTGATTATTATTATTATATTTCCTTGTTCATGATAATCGTTTATTATCCATGCTAGAATTGTATTGATAGGAAACTCAGATACATGTGTGGATACATAGACAACACCATGTCCCTAGTAAGCCTCTAGTTGACTAGCTCGTTGATCAATAGATGGTTACGGTTTCCTGACCATGGACATTGGATGTCGTTGATAACAGGATCACATCATTAGGAGAATGATGTGATGGACAAGACCCAATCCTAAGCCTAGCACAAGATCATGCAGTTCGTATGCTAAAGCTTTTCTAATGTCAAGTATCATTTCCTTAGACCATGAGATTGTGCAACTCCCGGATACCGTAGGAGTGCTTTGGGTGTGCCAAACGTCACAA